>NW_026527070.1:300000-482500 GCF_027744825.2 Synchiropus splendidus
GAAGCTTCCCTGAAAAGTTATGGCACAATGCACAAAAACGCTTTTCAGCCTGAGATAAGGTGGGTTTCGGAACGCCAAACATAAAAGTGTTGATAACTTTGGAAAAACACTTCAGACAGTTTAGATTTGATGTGCAACTACTAGAAAGACCCTTTCTGCTATAGTGGGAGGTTAAAATTTCATGTTCTGAAGCTTCCCTGAAAAGTTATGGCACAATGCACAAAAACGCTTTTCAGCCTGAGATAAGGTGGGTTTCGGAACGCCAAACATAAAAGTGTTAATAACTTTGGAAAAACACTTCAGACAGTTTAGATTTGATGTGCAACTACTAGAAAGACCCTTTCTGCTATAGTGGGAGGTTAAAATTTCATGTTCTGAAGCTTCCCTGAAAAGTTATGGCACAATGCACAAAAACGCTTTTCAGCCTGAGATAAGGTGGGTTTCGGAACGCCAAACATAAAAGTGTTGATAGCTTTCGAAAAACACTTCAGAGAGCTTAGATTTGATGTGCACCTACTAGAAAGACCCTTTCTGCTATAGTGGGAGGTTAAAATTTCATGTTCTGAAGCTTCACTGAAAAGTTATGGCACAATGCGTAAAAACGCTTTTCAGCCTGAGATAAGGTGGGTTTCGGAACGCCAAACATAAAAGTGTTGATAGCTTTCGAAAAACACTTCAGAGAGCTTAGATTTGATGTGCACCTACTAGAAAGACCCTTTCTGCTATAGTGGGAGGTTAAAATTTCATGTTCTGAAGCTTCCCTGAAAAGTTATTACACAATGCGTAAAAACGCTTTTCAGCCTGAGATAAGGTGGGTTTCGGAACGCCAAACATAAAAGTGTTGATAACTTTGGAAAAACACTTCAGACAGTTTAGATTTGATGTGCAACTACTAGAAAGACCCTTTCTGCTATAGTGGGAGGTTAAAATTTCATGTTCTGAAGCTTCCCTGAAAAGTTATGGCACAATGCACAAAAACGCTTTTCAGCCTGAGATAAGGTGGGTTTCGGAACGCCAAACATAAAAGTGTTGATAACTTTTGAAAAACACTTCAGACAGCTTAGATTTGATGTGCACCTACTAGAAAGACCCTTTCTGCTATAGTGGGAGGTTAAAATTTCATGTTCTGAAGCTTCCCTGAAAAGTTATGGCACAATGTGTAAAAACGCTTTTCAGCCTGAGATAAGGTGGGTTTCGGAACGCCAAACATAAAAGTGTTGATAACTTTGGAAAAACACTTCAGACAGTTTAGATTTGATGTGCAACTACTAGAAAGACCCTTTCTGCTATAGTGGGAGGTTAAAATTTCATGTTCTGAAGCTTCCCTGAAAAGTTATGGCACAATGCACAAAAACGCTTTTCAGCCTGAGATAAGGTGGGTTTCGGAACGCCAAACATAAAAGTGTTAATAACTTTGGAAAAACACTTCAGACAGTTTAGATTTGATGTGCAACTACTAGAAAGACCCTTTCTGCTATAGTGGGAGGTTAAAATTTCATGTTCTGAAGCTTCCATGAAAAGTTATGGCACAATGCACAAAAACGCTTTTCAGCCTGAGATAAGGTGGGTTTCGGAACGCCAAACATAAAAGTGTTGATAACTTACGAAAAACACTTCAGACAGCTTAGATTTGATGTGCACCTACTAGAAAGACCCTTTCTGCTATAGTGGGAGGTTAAAATTTCATGTTCTGAAGCTTCCCTGAAAAGTTATGGCACAATGCGTAAAAACGCTTTTCAGCCTGAGATAAGGTGGGTTTCGGAACGCCAAACATAAAAGTGTTGATAACTTTCGAAAAACACTTCAGACAGTTTAGATTTGATGTGCAACTACTAGAAAGACCCTTTCTGCTATAGTGGGAGGTTAAAATTTCATGTTCTGAAGCTTCCCTGAAAAGTTATGGCACAATGCACAAAAACGCTTTTCAGCCTGAGATAAGGTGGGTTTCGGAACGCCAAACATAAAAGTGTTAATAACTTTGGAAAAACACTTCAGACAGTTTAGATTTGATGTGCAACTACTAGAAAGACCCTTTCTGCTATAGTGGGAGGTTAAAATTTCATGTTCTGAAGCTTCCCTGAAAAGTTATGGCACAATGCACAAAAACGCTTTTCAGCCTGAGATAAGGTGGGTTTCGGAACGCCAAACATAAAAGTGTTAATAACTTTGGAAAAACACTTCAGACAGTTTAGATTTGATGTGCAACTACTAGAAAGACCCTTTCTGCTTTAGTGGGAGGTTAAAATTTCATGTTCTGAAGCTTTCCTGAAAAGTTATGGCACAATGCACAAAAACGCTTTTCAGCCTGAGATAAGGTGGGTTTCGGAACGCCAAACATAAAAGTGTTGATAACTTTCGAAAAACACTTCAGAGAGCTTAGATTTGATGTGCACCTACTAGAAAGACCCTTTCTGCTATAGTGGGAGGTTAAAATTTCATGTTCTGAAGCTTCCCTGAAAAGTTATGGCACAATGCGTAAAAACGCTTTTCAGCCTGAGATAAGGTGGGTTTCGGAACGCCAAACATAAAAGTGTTGATAACTTTGGAAAAACACTTCAGACAGCTAAGATTTGATGTGCCACTACTAGAAAGACCCTTTCTGCTATAGTGGGAGGTTAAAATTTCATGTTCTGAAGCTTCCCTGAAAAGTTATGGCACAATGCACAAAAACGCTTTTCAGCCTGAGATAAGGTGGGTTTCGGTACGCCAAACATAAAAGTGTTGATAACTTTCGAAAAACACTTCAGACAGCTTAGATTTGATGTGCACCTACTAGAAAGACCCTTTCTGCTATAGTGGGAGGTTAAAATTTCATGTTCTGAAGCTTCCCTGAAAAGTTATGGCACAATGCGTAAAAACGCTTTTCAGCCTGAGATAAGGTGGGTTTCGGAACGCCAAACATAAAAGTGTTGATAAGTTTGGAAAAACACTTCAGACAGTTTAGATTTGATGTGCAACTACTAGAAAGACCCTTTCTGCTATAGTGGGAGGTTAAAATTTCATGTTCTGAAGCTTCCCTGAAAAGTTATGGCACAATGCACAAAAACGCTTTTCAGCCTGAGATAAGGTGGGTTTCGGAACGCCAAACATAAAAGTGTTAATAACTTTGGAAAAACACTTCAGACAGTTTAGATTTGATGTGCAACTACTAGAAAGACCCTTTCTGCTATAGTGGGAGGTTAAAATTTCATGTTCTGAAGCTTCCCTGAAAAGTTATGGCACAATGCGTAAAAACGCTTTTCAGCCTGAGATAAGGTGGGTTTCGGAACGCCAAACATAAAAGTGTTGATAACTTTGGAAAAACACTTCAGACAGTTTAGATTTGATGTGCAACTACTAGAAAGACCCTTTCTGCTATAGTGGGAGGTTAAAATTTCATGTTCTGAAGCTTCCCTGAAAAGTTATGGCACAATGCACAAAAACGCTTTTCAGCCTGAGATAAGGTAGGTTTCGGAACGCCAAACATAAAAGTGTTGATAACTTTAGAAAAACACTTCAGACAGTTTAGATTTGATGTGCAACTACTAGAAAGACTCTTTCTGCTATAGTGGGAGGTTAAAATTTCATGTTCTGAAGCTTCCCTGAAAAGTTATGGCACAATGTGTAAAAACGCTTTTCAGCCTCAGATAAGGTGGGTTTCGGAACGCCAAACATAAAAGTGTTGATAACTTTTGAAAAACACTTCAGACAGCTTAGATTTGATGTGCAACTACTAGAAAGACCCTTTCTGCTATAGTGGGAGGTTAAAATTTCATGTTCTGAAGCTTCCCTGAAAAGTTATGGCACAATGCGTAAAAACGCCTTTCAGCCTGAGATAAGGTGGGTTTCGGAACGCCAAACATAAAAGTGTTGATAACTTTGGAAAAACACTTCAGACAGTTTAGATTTGATGTGCAACTACTAGAAAGACCCTTTCTGCTATAGTGGGAGGTTAAAATTTCATGTTCTGAAGCTTCCCTGAAAAGTTATGGCACAATGCACAAAAACGCTTTTCAGCCTGAGATAAGGTGGGTTTCGGAACGCCAAACATAAAAGTGTTAATAACTTTGGAAAAACACTTCAGACAGTTTAGATTTGATGTGCAACTACTAGAAAGACCCTTTCTGCTATAGTGGGAGGTTAAAATTTCATGTTCTGAAGCTTCCCTGAAAAGTTATGGCACAATGCACAAAAACGCTTTTCAGCCTGAGATAAGGTGGGTTTCGGAACGCCAAACATAAAAGTGTTGATAACTTTTGAAAAACACTTCAGACAGCTTAGATTTGATGTGCAACTACTAGAAAGACCTTTTCTGCTATAGTGGGAGGTTAAAATTTCATGTTCTGAAGCTTCCCTGAAACGTTATGGCACAATGCACAAAAACGCTTTTCAGCCTGAGATAAGGTGGGTTTCGGAACGCCAAACATAAAAGTGTTGATAACTTTGGAAAAACACTTCAGACAGTTTAGATTTGATGTGCAACTACTAGAAAGACCCTTTCTGCTATAGTGGGAGGTTAAAATTTCATGTTCTGAAGCTTCCCTGAAAAGTTATGGCACAATGCGTAAAAACGCTTTTCAGCCTGAGATAAGGTGGGTTTCGGAACGCCAAACATAAAAGTGTTGATAACTTTCGAAAAACACTTCAGACAGCTTAGATTTGATGTGCACCTACTAGAAAGTCCCTTTCTGCTATAGTGGGAGGTTAAAATTTCATGTTCTGAAGCTTCCCTGAAAAGTTATGGCACAATGCGTAAAAACGCTTTTCAGCCTGAGATAAGGTGGGTTTCGGAACGCCAAACATAAAAGTGTTGATAACTTTGGAAAAACACTTCAGACAGTTTAGATTTGATGTGCAACTACTAGAAAGACCCTTTCTGCTATAGTGGGAGGTTAAAATTTCATGTTCTGAAGCTTCCCTGAAAAGTTATGGCACAATGCACAAAAACGCTTTTCAGCCTGAGATAAGGTGGGTTTCGGAACGCCAAACATAAAAGTGTTGATAACTTTGGAAAAACACTTCAGACAGTTTAGATTTGATGTGCAACTACTAGAAAGACCCTTTCTGCTATAGTGGGAGGTTAAAATTTCATGTTCTGAAGCTTCCCTGAAAAGATATGGCACAATGCACAAAAACGCTTTTCAGCCTGAGATAAGGTGGGTTTCGGAACGCCAAACATAAAAGTGTTAATAACTTTGGAAAAACACTTCAGACAGTTTAGATTTGATGTGCAACTACTAGAAAGACCCTTTCTGCTATAGTGGGAGGTTAAAATTTCATGTTCTGAAGTTTCCCTGAAAAGTTATGGCACAATGCACAAAAACGCTTTTCAGCCTGAGATAAGGTGGGTTTCGGAACGCCAAACATAAAAGTGTTGATAACTTTCGAAAAACACTTAAGACAGCTTAGATTTGATGTGCACCTACTAGAAAGACCCTTTCTGCTATAGTGGGAGGTTAAAATTTCATGTTCTGAAGCTTCCCTGAAAAGTTATGGCACAATGCGTAAAAACGCTTTTCAGCCTGAGATAAGGTGGGTTTCGGAACGCCAAACATAAAAGTGTTGATAACTTTGGAAAAACACTTCAGACAGTTTAGATTTGATGTGCAACTACTAGAAAGACCCTTTCTGCTATAGTGGGAGGTTAAAATTTCATGTTCTGAAGCTTCCCTGAAAAGTTATGGCACAATGCACAAAAGCGCTTTTCAGCCTGAGATAAGGTGGGTTTCGGAACGCCAAACATAAAAGTGTTAATAACTTTGGAAAAACACTTCAGACAGTTTAGATTTGATGTGCAACTACTAGAAAGACCCTTTCTGCTATAGTGGGAGGTTAAAATTTCATGTTCTGAAGCTTCCCTGAAAAGTTATGGCACAATGCACAAAAACGCTTTTCAGCCTGAGATAAGGTGGGTTTCGGAACGCCAAACATAAAAGTGTTAATAACTTTGGAAAAACACTTCAGACAGTTTAGATTTGATGTGCAACTACTAGAAAGACCCTTTCTGCTATAGTGGGAGGTTAAAATTTCATGTTTTGAAGCTTCCCTGAAAAGTTATGGCACAATGCACAAAAACGCTTTTCAGCCTGAGATAAGGTGGGTTTCGGAACACCAAACATAAAAGTGTTGATAACTTTCGAAAAACACTTCAGACAGCTTAGATTTGATGTGCACCTACTAGAAAGACCCTTTCTGCTATAGTGGGAGGTTAAAATTTCATGTTCTGAAGCCTCCCTGAAAAGTTATGGCACAATGCGTGAAAACGCTTTTCAGCCTGAGATAAGGTGGGTTTCGGAACGCCAAACATAAAAGTGTTGATAACTTTGGAAAAACACTTCAGACAGTTTAGATTTGATGTGCAACTACTAGAAAGACCCTTTCTGCTATAGTGGGAGGTTAAAATTTCATGTTCTGAAGCTTTCCTGAAAAGTTATGGCACAATGCAAAAAAACGCTTTTCAGCCTGAGATAAGGTGGGTTTCGGAACGCCAAACATAAAAATGTTGATAACTTTTGAAAAACACTTCAGACAGCTTAGATTTGATGTGCAACTACTAGAAAGACCCTTTCTGCTATAGTGGGAGGTTAAAATTTCATGTTCTGAAGCTTCCCTGAAAAGTTATGGCACAATGCACAAAAACGCTTTTCAGCCTGAGATAAGGTGGGTTTCGGAACGCCAAACATAAAAGTGTTAATAACTTTGGAAAAACACTTCAGACAGTTTAGATTTGATGTGCAACTACTAGAAAGACCCTTTCTGCTATAGTGGAAGGTTAAAATTTCATGTTCTGAAGCTTCCCTGAAAAGTTATGGCACAATGCACAAAAACGCTTTTCAGCCTGAGATAAGGTGGGTTTCGGAACGCCAAACATAAAAGTGTTAATAACTTTGGAAAAACACTTCAGACAGTTTAGATTTGATGTGCAACTACTAGAAAGACCCTTTCTGCTAGAGTGGGAGGTTAAAATTTCATGTTCTGAAACTTCCCTGAAAAGTTATGGCACAATGCACAAAAACGCTTTTCAGCCTGAGACAAGGTGGGTTTCGGAACGCCAAACATAAAAGTGTTGATAACTTTCGAAAAACACTTCAGACAGCTTAGATTTGATGTGCACCTACTAGAAAGACCCTTTCTGCTATAGTGGGAGGTTAAAATTTCATGTTCTGAGGCTTCCCTGAAAAGTTATGGCACAATGCGTAAAAATGCTTTTCAGCCTGAGATAAGGTGGGTTTCGGAACGCCAAACATAAAAGTGTTGATAACTTTGGAAAAACACTTCAGACAGTTTAGATTTGATGTGCAACTACTAGAAAGTCCCTTTCTGCTATAGTGGGAGGTTAAAATTTCATGTTCTGAAGCTTCCCTGAAAAGTTATGGCACAATGCACAAAAACGCTTTTCAGCCTGAGATAAGGTGGGTTTCGGAACGCCAAACATAAAAGTGTTGATAACTTTTGAAAAACACTTCAGACAGCTTAGATTTGATGTGCAACTACTAGAAAGACCCTTTCTGCTATAGTGGGAGGTTAAAATTTCATGTTCTGAAGCTTCCCTGAAAAGTTATGGCACAATGCACAAAAACGCTTTTCAGCCTGAGATAAGGTGGGTTTCGGAACGCCAAACATAAAAGTGTTGATAACTTTCGAAA
Source organism: Synchiropus splendidus (assembly GCF_027744825.2). Classification (NCBI taxonomy): domain Eukaryota; kingdom Metazoa; phylum Chordata; class Actinopteri; order Syngnathiformes; family Callionymidae; genus Synchiropus; species Synchiropus splendidus. The sequence continues at coordinate 307,626 of NW_026527070.1, forward strand.
AACACTTCAGACAGCTTAGATTTGATGTGCACCTACTAGAAAGACCCTTTCTGCTATAGTGGGAGGTTAAAATTTCATGTTCTGAAGCTTCCCTGAAAAGTTATGGCACAATGCACAAAAACGCTTTTCAGCCTGAGATAAGGTGGGTTTCGGAACGCCAAACATAAAAGTGTTGATAACTTTGGAAAAACACTTCAGACAGTTTAGATTTGATGTGCAACTACTAGAAAGACCCTTTCTGCTATAGTGGGAGGTTAAAATTTCATGTTCTGAAGCTTCCCTGAAAAGATATGGCACAATGCACAAAAACGCTTTTCAGCCTGAGATAAGGTGGGTTTCGGAACGCCAAACATAAAAGTGTTAATAACTTTGGAAAAACACTTCAGACAGTTTAGATTTGATGTGCAACTACTAGAAAGACCCTTTCTGCTATAGTGGGAGGTTAAAATTTCATGTTCTGAAGCTTCCCTGAAAAGTTATGGCACAATGCACAAAAACGCTTTTCAGCCTGAGATAAGGTGGGTTTCGGAACGCCAAACATAAAAGTGTTGATAACTTTCGAAAAACACTTAAGACAGCTTAGATTTGATGTGCACCTACTAGAAAGACCCTTTCTGCTATAGTGGGAGGTTAAAATTTCATGTTCTGAAGCTTCCCTGAAAAGTTATGGCACAATGCGTAAAAACGCTTTTCAGCCTGAGATAAGGTGGGTTTCGGAACGCCAAACATAAAAGTGTTGATAACTTTGGAAAAACACTTCAGACAGTTTAGATTTGATGTGCAACTACTAGAAAGACCCTTTCTGCTATAGTGGGAGGTTAAAATTTCATGTTCTGAAGCTTCCCTGAAAAGTTATGGCACAATGCACAAAAACGCTTTTCAGCCTGAGATAAGGTGGGTTTCGGAACGCCAAACATAAAAGTGTTAATAACTTTGGAAAAACACTTCAGACAGTTTAGATTTGATGTGCAACTACTAGAAAGACCCTTTCTGCTATAGTGGGAGGTTAAAATTTCATGTTCTGAAGCTTCCCTGAAAAGTTATGGCACAATGCACAAAAACGCTTTTCAGCCTGAGATAAGGTGGGTTTCGGAACGCCAAACATAAAAGTGTTAATAACTTTGGAAAAACACTTCAGACAGTTTAGATTTGATGTGCAACTACTAGAAAGACCCTTTCTGCTATAGTGGGAGGTTAAAATTTCATGTTCTGAAGCTTCCCTGAAAAGTTATGGCACAATGCACAAAAACGCTTTTCAGCCTGAGATAAGGTGGGTTTCGGAACGCCAAACATAAAAGTGTTGATAACTTTCGAAAAACACTTCAGACAGCTTAGATTTGATGTGCACCTACTAGAAAGACCCTTTCTGCTATAGTGGGAGGTTAAAATTTCATGTTCTGAAGCTTCCCTGAAAAGTTATGGCACAATGCGTAAAAACGCTTTTCAGCCTGAGATAAGGTGGGTTTCGGAACGCCAACCATAAAAGTGTTGATAACTTTGGAAAAACACTTCAGACAGTTTAGATTTGATGTGCAACTACTAGAAAGACCCTTTCTGCTATAGTGGGAGATTAAAATTTCATGTTCTGAAGCTTTCCTGAAAAGTTATGGCACAATGCACAAAAACGCTTTTCAGCCTGAGATAAGGTGGGTTTCGGAACGCCAAACATAAAAGTGTTAATTACTTTGGAAAAACACTTCAGACAGTTTAGATTTGATGTGCAACTACTAGAAAGACCCTTTCTGCTATAGTGGGAGGTTAAAATTTCATGTTCTGAAGCTTCCCTGAAAAGTTATGGCACAATGCACAAAAACGCTTTTCAGCCTGAGATAAGGTGGGTTTCGGAACGCCAAACATAAAAGTGTTGATAACTTTCGAAAAACACTTCAGACAGCTTAGATTTGATGTGCACCTACTAGAAAGACCCTTTCTGCTATAGTGGGGGGTTAAAATTTCATGTTCTGAAGCTTCCCTGAAAAGCTATGGCACAATGCGAAAAAACGCTTTTCAGCCTGAGATAAGTGGGTTTCGGAACGCCAAACATAAAAGTGTTCATAACTTTGGAAAAACACTTCAGACAGTTTAGATTTGATGTGCAACTACTAGAAAGACCCTTTCTGCTATAGTGGGAGGTTAAAATTTCATGTTCTGAAGCTTCCCTGAAAAGTTATGGCACAATGCACAAAAACGCTTTTCAGCCTGAGATAAGGTGGGTTTCGAAACGCCAAACATAAAAGTGTTGATAACTTTCGAAAAACACTTCAGACAGCTTAGATTTGATGTGCACCTACTAGAAAGACCCTTTCTGCTATAGTGGGAGGTTAAAATTTCATGTTCTGAAGCTTCCCTGAAAAGTTATGGCACAATGCGTAAAAACGCTTTTCAGCCTGAGATAAGGTGGGTTTCGGAACGCCAAACATAAAAGTGTTGATAACTTTGGAAAAACACTTCAGACAGTTTAGATTTGATGTGCAACTACTAGAAAGACCCTTTCTGCTATAGTGGGAGCTTAAAATTTCATGTTCTGAAGCTTTCCTGAAAAGTTATGGCACAATGCACAAAAACGCTTTTCAGCCTGAGATAAGGTGGGTTTCGGAACGCCAAACATAAAAGTGTTAATAACTTTGGAAAAACACTTCAGACAGTTTAGATTTGATGTGCAACTAATAGAAAGACCCTTTCTGCTATAGTGGGAGGTTAAAATTTCATGTTCTGAAGCTTCCCTGAAAAGTTATGGCACAATGCACAAAAACGCTTTTCAGCCTGAGATAAGGTGGGTTTCGGAACGCCAAACATAAAAGTGTTGATAACTTTTGAAAAACACTTCAGACAGCTTAGATTTGATGTGCAACTACTAGAAAGACCCTTTCTGGTATAGTGGGAGGTTAAAATTTCATGTTCTGAAGCTTCCCTGAAAAGTTACGGCACAATGCACAAAAACGCTTTTCAGCCTGAGATAAGGTGGGTTTCGGAAAGCCAAACATAAAAGTGTTGATAACTTTCGAAAAACACTTCAGACAGCTTAGATTTGATGTGCACCTACTAGAAAGACCCTTTCTGCTATAGTGGAAGGTTAAAATTTCATGTTCTGCAGCTTCCCGGAAAAGTTATGGCACAATGCGTAAAAACGTTTTTCAGCCTGAGATAAGGTGGGTTTCGGAACGCCAAACATAAAAGTGTTGATAACTTTGGAAAAACACTTCAGACAGTTTAGATTTGATGTGCAACTACTAGAAAGACCCTTTCTGCTATAGTGGGAGGTTAAAATTTCATGTTCTGAAGCTTCCCTGAAAAGTTATGGCACAATGCACAAAAACGCTTTTCAGCCTGAGATAAGGTGGGTTTCGGAACGCCAAACATAAAAGTGTTGATAACTTTCGAAAAACACTTCAGACAGCTTAGATTTGATGTGCACCTACTAGAAAGACCCTTTCTGCTATTGTGGGAGGTTAAAATTTCATGTTCTGAAGCTTCCCTGAAAAGTTATGGCACAATGCGTAAAAACGCTTTTCAGCCTGAGATAAGGTGGGTTTCGGAACGCCAAACATAAAAGTGTTGATAACTTTGGAAAAACACTTCAGACAGTTTAGATTTGATGTGCAACTACTAGAAAGACCCTTTCTGCTATAGTGGGAGGTTAAAATTTCATGTTCTGAAGCTTCCCTGAAAAGTTATGGCACAATGCACAAAAACGCTTTTCAGCCTGAGATAAGGTGGGTTTCGGAACGCCAAACATAAAAGTGTTGATAACTTTGGAAAAACACTTCAGACAGTTTAGATTTGATGTGCAACTACTAGAAAGACCCTTTCTGCTATAGTGGGAGATTAAAATTTCATGTTCTGAAGCTTCCCAGAAAAGTTATGGCACAATGCACAAAAACGCTTTTCAGCCTGAGATAAGGTGGGTTTCGGAACGCCAAACATAAAAGTGTTGATAACTTTGGAAAAACACTTCAGACAGTTTAGATTTGATGTGCAACTACTAGAAAGACCCTTTCTGCTATAGTGGGAGGTTAAAATTTCATGTTCTGAAGCTTTCCTGAAAATTTATGGCACAATGCACAAAAACGCTTTTCAGCCTGAGATAAGGTGGGTTTCGGAACGCCAAACATAAAAGTGTTAATAACTTTGGAAAAACACTTCAGACAGTTTAGATTTGATGTGCAACTAATAGAAAGACCCTTTCTGCTATAGTGGGAGGTTAAAATTTCATGTTCTGAAGCTTCCCTGAAAAGTTATGGCACAATGCACAAAAACGCTTTTCAGCCTGAGATAAGGTGGTTTTCGGAACGCCAAACATAAAAGTGTTGATAACTGTCGAAAAACACTTCAGACAGCTTAGATTTGATGTGCACCTACTAGAAAGACCCTTTCTGCTATAGTGGGAGGTTAAAATTTCATGTTCTGAAGCTTCCCTGAAAAGTTATGGCACAATGCGTAAAAACGCTTTTCAGCCTGAGATAAGGTGGGTTTCGGAACGCCAAACATAAAAGTTTTGATAACTTTGGAAAAACACTTCAGACAGTTTAGATTTGATGTGCAACTACTAGAAAGACCCTTTCTGCTATAGTGGGGGGTTAAAATTTCATGTTCTGAAGCTTCCCTGAAAAGTTATGGCACAATGCACAAAAACGCTTTTCAGCCTGAGATAAGGTGGGTTTCGGAACGCCAAACATAAAAGTGTTGATAACTTTGGAAAAACACTTCAGACAGCTTAGATTTGATGTGCACCTACTAGAAAGACCCTTTCTGCTATAGTGGGAGGTTAAAATTTCATGTTCTGAAGCTTCCCTGAAAAGTTATGGCACAATGCGAAAAAACGCTTTTCAGCCTGAGATAAGGTGGGTTTCGGAACGCCAACCATAAAAGTGTTGATAACTTTGGAAAAACACTTCAGACAGTTTAGATTTGATGTGCAACTACTAGAAAGACCCTTTCTGCTATAGTGGGAGGTTAAAATTTCATGTTCTGAAGCTTCCCTGAAAAGTTATGGCACAATGCGTAAAAACGCTTTTCAGCCTGAGATAAGGTGGGTTTCGGAACGCCAAACATAAAAGTGTTGATAACTTTGGAAAAACACTTCAGACAGTTTAGATTTGATGTGCAACTACTAGAAAGACCCTTTCTGCTATAGTGGGAGGTTAAAATTTCATGTTCTGAAGCTTTCCTGAAAAGTTATGGCACAATGCACAAAAACGCTTTTCAGCCTGAGATAAGGTGGGTTTCGGAACGCCAAACATAAAAGTGTTAATAACTTTGGAAAAACACTTCAGACAGTTTAGATTTGATGTGCAACTAATAGAAAGACCCTTTCTGCTATAGTGGGAGGTTAAAATTTCATGTTCTGAAGCTTCCCTGAAAAGTTATGGCACAATGCACAAAAACGCTTTTCAGCCTGAGATAAGGTGGTTTTCGGAACGCCAAACATAAAAGTGTTGATAACTGTCGAAAAACACTTCAGACAGCTTAGATTTGATGTGCACCTACTAGAAAGACCCTTTCTGCTATAGTGGGAGGTTAAAATTTCATGTTCTGAAGCTTCCCTGAAAAGTTATGGCACAATGCGTAAAAACGCTTTTCAGCCTGAGATAAGGTGGGTTTCGGAACGCCAAACATAAAAGTTTTGATAACTTTGGAAAAACACTTCAGACAGTTTAGATTTGATGTGCAACTACTAGAAAGACCCTTTCTGCTATAGTGGGGGGTTAAAATTTCATGTTCTGAAGCTTCCCTGAAAAGTTATGGCACAATGCACAAAAACGCTTTTCAGCCTGAGATAAGGTGGGTTTCGGAACGCCAAACATAAAAGTGTTAATAACTTTGGAAAAACACTTCAGACAGTTTAGATTTAATGTGCAACTACTAGAAAGACCCTTTCTGCTATAGTGGGAGGTTAAAATTTCATGTTCTGAAGCTTCCCTGAAAAGTTATGGCACAATGCACAAAAACGCTTTTCAGCCTGAGATAAGGTGGGTTTCGGAACGCCAAACATAAAAGTGTTAATAACTTTGGAAAAACACTTCAGACAGTTTAGATTTGATGTGCAACTACTAGAAAGACCCTTTCTGCTATAGTGGGAGGTTAAAATTTCATGTTCTGAAGCTTCCCTGAAAAGTTATGGCACAATGCACAAAAACGCTTTTCAGCCTGAGATAAGGTGGGTTTCGGAACGCCAAACATAAAAGTGTTAATAACTTTGGAAAAACACTTCAGACAGTTTAGATTTGATGTGCAACTACTAGAAAGACCCTTTCTGCTATAGTGGGAGGTTAAAATTTCATGTTCTGAAGCTTCCCTGAAAAGTTATGGCACAATGCACAAAAACGCTTTTCAGCCTGAGATAAGGTGGGTTTCGGAACGCCAAACATAAAAGTGTTGATAACTTTCGAAAAACACTTCAGACAGTTTAGATTTGATGTGCAACTACTAGAAAGACCCTTTCTGCTATAGTGGGAGGTTAAAATTTCATGTTCTGAAGCTTCCCTGAAAAGTTATGGCACAATGCACAAAAACGCTTTTCAGCCTGAGATAATTGGGTTTCGGAACGCCAAACATAAAAGTGTTAATAACTTTGGAAAAACACTTCAGACAGTTTAGATTTGATGTGCAACTACTAGAAAGACCCTTTCTGCTATAGTGGGAGGTTAGAATTTCATGTTCTGAAGCTTCCCTGAAAAGTTATGGCACAATGCACAAAAACGCTTTTCAGCCTGAGATAAGGTGGGTTTCGGAACGCCAAACATAAAAGTGTTGATAACTTTGGAAAAACACTTCAGACAGCTTAGATTTGATGTGCACCTACTAGAAAGACCCTTTCTGCTATAGTGGGAGGTTAAAATTTCATGTTCTGAAGCTTCCCTGAAAAGTTATGGCACAATGCGAAAAAACGCTTTTCAGCCTGAGATAAGGTGGGTTTCGGAACGCCAACCATAAAAGTGTTGATAACTTTGGAAAAACACTTCAGACAGTTTAGATTTGATGTGCAACTACTAGAAAGACCCTTTCTGCTATAGTGGGAGGTTAAAATTTCATGTTCTGAAGCTTCCCTGAAAAGTTATGGCACAATGCGTAAAAACGCTTTTCAGCGTGAGATAAGGTGGGTTTCGGAATGCCAAACATAAAAGTGTTGATAACTTTGGAAAAACATTTCAGACAGTTTAGATTTGATGTGCAACTACTAGAAAGACCCTTTCTGCTATAGTGGGAGGTTAAAATTTCATGTTCTGAAGCTTCCCTGAAAAGTTATGGCACAATGCACAAAAACGCTTTTCAGCCTGAGATAAGGTGGGTTTCGGAACGCCAAACGTAAAAGTGTTAATAACTTTGCAAAAACACTTCAGACAGTTTAGATTTGATGTACAACTACTAGAAAGACCCTTTCTGCTATAGTGGGAGGTTAAAATTTCATGTTCTGAAGCTTCCCTGAAAAGTTATGGCACAATGCACAAAAACGCTTTTCAGTCTGAGATAAGGTGGGTTTCGGAACGCCAAACATAAAAGTGTTAATAACTTTGGAAAAACACTTCAGACAGTTTAGATTTGATGTGCAACTACTAGAAAGACCCTTTCTGCTATAGTGGGAGGTTAAAATTTCATCTTCTGAAGCTTCCCTGAAAAGTTATGGCACAATGCGTAAAAACGCTTTTCAGCCTGAGATAAGGTGGGTTTCGGAACGCCAAACATAAAAGTGTTGATAACTTTGGAAAAACACTTCAGACAGTTTAGATTTGATGTGCAACTACTAGAAAGACCCTTTCTGCTATAGTGGGAGGTTAAAATTTCATGTTCTGAAGCTTCCCTGAAAAGTTATGGCACAATGCACAAAAACGCTTTTCAGCCTGAGATAATGTGGGTTTCGGAACGCCAAACATAAAAGTGTTAATAACTTTGGAAAAACACTTCAGACAGTTTAGATTTGATGTGCAACTACTAGAAAGACCCTTTCTGCTATAGTGGGAGGTTAAAATTTCATGTTCTGAAGCTTCCCTGAAAAGTTATGGCACAATGCACAAAAACGCTTTTCAGCCTGAGATAAGGTGGGTTTCGGAACGCCATACATAAAAGTGTTAATAACTTTGGAAAAACACTTCAGACAGTTTAGATTTGATGTGCAACTACTAGAAAGACCCTTTCTGCTATAGTGGGAGGTTAAAATTTCATGTTCTGAAGCTTCCCTGAAAAGTTATGGCACAATGCACAAAAACGCTTTTCAGCCTGAGATAAGGTGGGTTTCGGAACGCCAAACATAAAAGTGTTAATAACTTTGGAAAAACACTTCAGACAGTTTAGATTTGATGTGCAACTACTAGAAAGACCCTTTCTGCTATAGTGGGAGGTTAAAATTTCATGTTCTGAAGCTTCCCTGAAAAGTTATGGCACAATGCACAAAAACGCTTTTCAGCCTGAGATAAGGTGGGTTTCGGAACGCCAAACATAAAAGTGTTAATAACTTTGGAAAAACACTTCAGACAGTTTAGATTTGATGTGCAACTACTAGAAAGACCCTTTCTGCTATAGTGGGAGGTTAAAATTTCATGTTCTGAAGCTTCCCTGAAAAGTTATGGCACAATGCACAAAAACGCTCTTCAGCCTGAGATAAGGTGGGTTTCGGAACGCCAAACATAAAAGTGTTGATAACTTTCGAAAAACACTTCAGACAGCTTAGATTTGATGTGCACCTACTAGAAAGACCCTTTCTGCTATAGTGGGAGGTTAAAATTTCATGTTTTGAAGCTTCCCTGAAAAGTTATGGCACAATGCGTAAAAACGCTTTTCAGCCTGAGATAAGGTGGGTTTCGGAATGCCAAACATAAAAGTGTTGATAACTTTGGAAAAACACTTCAGACAGTTTAGATTTGATGTGCAACTAATAGAAAGACCCTTTCTGCTATAGTGGGAGGTTAAAATTTCATGTTCTGAAGCTTCCCTGAAAAGTTATGGCACAATGCACAAAAACGCTTTTCAGCCTGAGATAAGGTGGGTTTCGGAACGCCAAACATAAAAGTGTTGATAACTTTTGAAAAACACTTCAGACAGCTTAGATTTGATGTGCAACTACTAGAAAGACCCTTTCTGGTATAGTGGGAGGTTAAAATTTCATGTTCTGAAGCTTCCCTGAAAAGTTACGGCACAATGCACAAAAACGCTTTTCAGCCTGAGATAAGGTGGGTTTCGGAAAGCCAAACATAAAAGTGTTGATAACTTTCGAAAAACACTTCAGACAGCTTAGATTTGATGTGCACCTACTAGAAAGACCCTTTCTGCTATAGTGGAAGGTTAAAATTTCATGTTCTGCAGCTTCCCGGAAAAGTTATGGCACAATGCGTAAAAACGTTTTTCAGCCTGAGATAAGGTGGGTTTCGGAACGCCAAACATAAAAGTGTTGATAACTTTGGAAAAACACTTCAGACAGTTTAGATTTGATGTGCAACTACTAGAAAGACCCTTTCTGCTATAGTGGGAGGTTAAAATTTCATGTTCTGAAGCTTCCCTGAAAAGTTATGGCACAATGCACAAAAACGCTTTTCAGCCTGAGATAAGGTGGGTTTCGGAACGCCAAACATAAAAGTGTTGATAACTTTCGAAAAACACTTCAGACAGCTTAGATTTGATGTGCACCTACTAGAAAGACCCTTTCTGCTATTGTGGGAGGTTAAAATTTCATGTTCTGAAGCTTCCCTGAAAAGTTATGGCACAATGCGTAAAAACGCTTTTCAGCCTGAGATAAGGTGGGTTTCGGAACGCCAAACATAAAAGTGTTGATAACTTTGGAAAAACACTTCAGACAGTTTAGATTTGATGTGCAACTACTAGAAAGACCCTTTCTGCTATAGTGGGAGGTTAAAATTTCATGTTCTGAAGCTTCCCTGAAAAGTTATGGCACAATGCACAAAAACGCTTTTCAGCCTGAGATAAGGTGGGTTTCGGAACGCCAAACATAAAAGTGTTGATAACTTTGGAAAAACACTTCAGACAGTTTAGATTTGATGTGCAACTACTAGAAAGACCCTTTCTGCTATAGTGGGAGATTAAAATTTCATGTTCTGAAGCTTCCCAGAAAAGTTATGGCACAATGCACAAAAACGCTTTTCAGCCTGAGATAAGGTGGGTTTCGGAACGCCAAACATAAAAGTGTTGATAACTTTGGAAAAACACTTCAGACAGTTTAGATTTGATGTGCAACTACTAGAAAGACCCTTTCTGCTATAGTGGGAGGTTAAAATTTCATGTTCTGAAGCTTTCCTGAAAATTTATGGCACAATGCACAAAAACGCTTTTCAGCCTGAGATAAGGTGGGTTTCGGAACGCCAAACATAAAAGTGTTAATAACTTTGGAAAAACACTTCAGACAGTTTAGATTTGATGTGCAACTAATAGAAAGACCCTTTCTGCTATAGTGGGAGGTTAAAATTTCATGTTCTGAAGCTTCCCTGAAAAGTTATGGCACAATGCACAAAAACGCTTTTCAGCCTGAGATAAGGTGGTTTTCGGAACGCCAAACATAAAAGTGTTGATAACTGTCGAAAAACACTTCAGACAGCTTAGATTTGATGTGCACCTACTAGAAAGACCCTTTCTGCTATAGTGGGAGGTTAAAATTTCATGTTCTGAAGCTTCCCTGAAAAGTTATGGCACAATGCGTAAAAACGCTTTTCAGCCTGAGATAAGGTGGGTTTCGGAACGCCAAACATAAAAGTTTTGATAACTTTGGAAAAACACTTCAGACAGTTTAGATTTGATGTGCAACTACTAGAAAGACCCTTTCTGCTATAGTGGGGGGTTAAAATTTCATGTTCTGAAGCTTCCCTGAAAAGTTATGGCACAATGCACAAAAACGCTTTTCAGCCTGAGATAAGGTGGGTTTCGGAACGCCAAACATAAAAGTGTTGATAACTTTGGAAAAACACTTCAGACAGCTTAGATTTGATGTGCACCTACTAGAAAGACCCTTTCTGCTATAGTGGGAGGTTAAAATTTCATGTTCTGAAGCTTCCCTGAAAAGTTATGGCACAATGCGAAAAAACGCTTTTCAGCCTGAGATAAGGTGGGTTTCGGAACGCCAACCATAAAAGTGTTGATAACTTTGGAAAAACACTTCAGACAGTTTAGATTTGATGTGCAACTACTAGAAAGACCCTTTCTGCTATAGTGGGAGGTTAAAATTTCATGTTCTGAAGCTTCCCTGAAAAGTTATGGCACAATGCGTAAAAACGCTTTTCAGCCTGAGATAAGGTGGGTTTCGGAACGCCAAACATAAAAGTGTTGATAACTTTGGAAAAACACTTCAGACAGTTTAGATTTGATGTGCAACTACTAGAAAGACCCTTTCTGCTATAGTGGGAGGTTAAAATTTCATGTTCTGAAGCTTTCCTGAAAAGTTATGGCACAATGCACAAAAACGCTTTTCAGCCTGAGATAAGGTGGGTTTCGGAACGCCAAACATAAAAGTGTTAATAACTTTGGAAAAACACTTCAGACAGTTTAGATTTGATGTGCAACTAATAGAAAGACCCTTTCTGCTATAGTGGGAGGTTAAAATTTCATGTTCTGAAGCTTCCCTGAAAAGTTATGGCACAATGCACAAAAACGCTTTTCAGCCTGAGATAAGGTGGTTTTCGGAACGCCAAACATAAAAGTGTTGATAACTGTCGAAAAACACTTCAGACAGCTTAGATTTGATGTGCACCTACTAGAAAGACCCTTTCTGCTATAGTGGGAGGTTAAAATTTCATGTTCTGAAGCTTCCCTGAAAAGTTATGGCACAATGCGTAAAAACGCTTTTCAGCCTGAGATAAGGTGGGTTTCGGAACGCCAAACATAAAAGTTTTGATAACTTTGGAAAAACACTTCAGACAGTTTAGATTTGATGTGCAACTACTAGAAAGACCCTTTCTGCTATAGTGGGGGGTTAAAATTTCATGTTCTGAAGCTTCCCTGAAAAGTTATGGCACAATGCACAAAAACGCTTTTCAGCCTGAGATAAGGTGGGTTTCGGAACGCCAAACATAAAAGTGTTAATAACTTTGGAAAAACACTTCAGACAGTTTAGATTTAATGTGCAACTACTAGAAAGACCCTTTCTGCTATAGTGGGAGGTTAAAATTTCATGTTCTGAAGCTTCCCTGAAAAGTTATGGCACAATGCACAAAAACGCTTTTCAGCCTGAGATAAGGTGGGTTTCGGAACGCCAAACATAAAAGTGTTAATAACTTTGGAAAAACACTTCAGACAGTTTAGATTTGATGTGCAACTACTAGAAAGACCCTTTCTGCTATAGTGGGAGGTTAAAATTTCATGTTCTGAAGCTTCCCTGAAAAGTTATGGCACAATGCACAAAAACGCTTTTCAGCCTGAGATAAGGTGGGTTTCGGAACGCCAAACATAAAAGTGTTAATAACTTTGGAAAAACACTTCAGACAGTTTAGATTTGATGTGCAACTACTAGAAAGACCCTTTCTGCTATAGTGGGAGGTTAAAATTTCATGTTCTGAAGCTTCCCTGAAAAGTTATGGCACAATGCACAAAAACGCTTTTCAGCCTGAGATAAGGTGGGTTTCGGAACGCCAAACATAAAAGTGTTGATAACTTTCGAAAAACACTTCAGACAGTTTAGATTTGATGTGCAACTACTAGAAAGACCCTTTCTGCTATAGTGGGAGGTTAAAATTTCATGTTCTGAAGCTTCCCTGAAAAGTTATGGCACAATGCACAAAAACGCTTTTCAGCCTGAGATAATTGGGTTTCGGAACGCCAAACATAAAAGTGTTAATAACTTTGGAAAAACACTTCAGACAGTTTAGATTTGATGTGCAACTACTAGAAAGACCCTTTCTGCTATAGTGGGAGGTTAGAATTTCATGTTCTGAAGCTTCCCTGAAAAGTTATGGCACAATGCACAAAAACGCTTTTCAGCCTGAGATAAGGTGGGTTTCGGAACGCCAAACATAAAAGTGTTGATAACTTTGGAAAAACACTTCAGACAGCTTAGATTTGATGTGCACCTACTAGAAAGACCCTTTCTGCTATAGTGGGAGGTTAAAATTTCATGTTCTGAAGCTTCCCTGAAAAGTTATGGCACAATGCGAAAAAACGCTTTTCAGCCTGAGATAAGGTGGGTTTCGGAACGCCAACCATAAAAGTGTTGATAACTTTGGAAAAACACTTCAGACAGTTTAGATTTGATGTGCAACTACTAGAAAGACCCTTTCTGCTATAGTGGGAGGTTAAAATTTCATGTTCTGAAGCTTCCCTGAAAAGTTATGGCACAATGCGTAAAAACGCTTTTCAGCGTGAGATAAGGTGGGTTTCGGAATGCCAAACATAAAAGTGTTGATAACTTTGGAAAAACATTTCAGACAGTTTAGATTTGATGTGCAACTACTAGAAAGACCCTTTCTGCTATAGTGGGAGGTTAAAATTTCATGTTCTGAAGCTTCCCTGAAAAGTTATGGCACAATGCACAAAAACGCTTTTCAGCCTGAGATAAGGTGGGTTTCGGAACGCCAAACGTAAAAGTGTTAATAACTTTGCAAAAACACTTCAGACAGTTTAGATTTGATGTACAACTACTAGAAAGACCCTTTCTGCTATAGTGGGAGGTTAAAATTTCATGTTCTGAAGCTTCCCTGAAAAGTTATGGCACAATGCACAAAAACGCTTTTCAGTCTGAGATAAGGTGGGTTTCGGAACGCCAAACATAAAAGTGTTAATAACTTTGGAAAAACACTTCAGACAGTTTAGATTTGATGTGCAACTACTAGAAAGACCCTTTCTGCTATAGTGGGAGGTTAAAATTTCATCTTCTGAAGCTTCCCTGAAAAGTTATGGCACAATGCGTAAAAACGCTTTTCAGCCTGAGATAAGGTGGGTTTCGGAACGCCAAACATAAAAGTGTTGATAACTTTGGAAAAACACTTCAGACAGTTTAGATTTGATGTGCAACTACTAGAAAGACCCTTTCTGCTATAGTGGGAGGTTAAAATTTCATGTTCTGAAGCTTCCCTGAAAAGTTATGGCACAATGCACAAAAACGCTTTTCAGCCTGAGATAATGTGGGTTTCGGAACGCCAAACATAAAAGTGTTAATAACTTTGGAAAAACACTTCAGACAGTTTAGATTTGATGTGCAACTACTAGAAAGACCCTTTCTGCTATAGTGGGAGGTTAAAATTTCATGTTCTGAAGCTTCCCTGAAAAGTTATGGCACAATGCACAAAAACGCTTTTCAGCCTGAGATAAGGTGGGTTTCGGAACGCCATACATAAAAGTGTTAATAACTTTGGAAAAACACTTCAGACAGTTTAGATTTGATGTGCAACTACTAGAAAGACCCTTTCTGCTATAGTGGGAGGTTAAAATTTCATGTTCTGAAGCTTCCCTGAAAAGTTATGGCACAATGCACAAAAACGCTTTTCAGCCTGAGATAAGGTGGGTTTCGGAACGCCAAACATAAAAGTGTTAATAACTTTGGAAAAACACTTCAGACAGTTTAGATTTGATGTGCAACTACTAGAAAGACCCTTTCTGCTATAGTGGGAGGTTAAAATTTCATGTTCTGAAGCTTCCCTGAAAAGTTATGGCACAATGCACAAAAACGCTTTTCAGCCTGAGATAAGGTGGGTTTCGGAACGCCAAACATAAAAGTGTTAATAACTTTGGAAAAACACTTCAGACAGTTTAGATTTGATGTGCAACTACTAGAAAGACCCTTTCTGCTATAGTGGGAGGTTAAAATTTCATGTTCTGAAGCTTCCCTGAAAAGTTATGGCACAATGCACAAAAACGCTCTTCAGCCTGAGATAAGGTGGGTTTCGGAACGCCAAACATAAAAGTGTTGATAACTTTCGAAAAACACTTCAGACAGCTTAGATTTGATGTGCACCTACTAGAAAGACCCTTTCTGCTATAGTGGGAGGTTAAAATTTCATGTTTTGAAGCTTCCCTGAAAAGTTATGGCACAATGCGTAAAAACGCTTTTCAGCCTGAGATAAGGTGGGTTTCGGAATGCCAAACATAAAAGTGTTGATAACTTTGGAAAAACACTTCAGACAGTTTAGATTTGATGTGCAACTACTAGAAAGACCCTTTCTGCTATAGTGGGAGGTTAAAATTTCATGTTCTGAAGCTTCCCTGAAAAGTTATGGCACAATGCACAAAAACGCTTTTCAGCCTGAGATAAGGTGGGTTTCGGAACGCCAAACGTAAAAGTGTTAATAACTTTGCAAAAACACTTCAGACAGTTTAGATTTGATGTACAACTACTAGAAAGACCCTTTCTGCTATAGTGGGAGGTTAAAATTTCATGTTCTGAAGCTTCCCTGAAAAGTTATGGCACAATGCACAAAAACGCTTTTCAGCCTGAGATAAGGTGGGTTTCGGAACGCCAAACATAAAAGTGTTAATAACTTTGGAAAAACACTTCAGACAGTTTAGATTTGATGTGCAACTACTAGAAAGACCCTTTCTGCTATAGTGGGAGGTTAAAATTTCATCTTCTGAAGCTTCCCTGAAAAGTTATGGCACAATGCGTAAAAACGCTTTTCAGCCTGAGATAAGGTGGGTTTCGGAACGCCAAACATAAAAGTGTTGATAACTTTGGAAAAACACTTCAGACAGTTTAGATTTGATGTGCAACTACTAGAAAGACCCTTTCTGCTATAGTGGGAGGTTAAAATTTCATGTTCTGAAGCTTCCCTGAAAAGTTATGGCACAATGCACAAAAACGCTTTTCAGCCTGAGATAAGGTGGGTTTCGGAACGCCATACATAAAAGTGTTAATAACTTTGGAAAAACACTTCAGACAGTTTAGATTTGATGTGCAACTACTAGAAAGACCCTTTCTGCTATAGTGGGAGGTTAAAATTTCATGTTCTGAAGCTTCCCTGAAAAGTTATGGCACAATGCACAAAAACGCTTTTCAGCCTGAGATAAGGTGGGTTTCGGAACGCCAAACATAAAAGTGTTAATAACTTTGGAAAAACACTTCAGACAGTTTAGATTTGATGTGCACCTACTAGAAAGACCCTTTCTGCTATAGTGGGAGGTTAAAATTTCATGTTCTGAAGCTTCCCTGAAAAGTTATGGCACAATGCGTAAAAACGCTTTTCAGCCTGAGATAAGGTGGGTTTCGGAACGCCAAACATAAAAGTGTTGATAACTTTGGAAAAACACTTCAGACAGTTTAGATTTGATGTGCAACTACTAGAAAGACCCTTTCTGCTATAGTGGGAGGTTAAAATTTCATGTTCTGAAGCTTCCCTGAAAAGTTATGGCACAATGCACAAAAACGCTTTTCAGCCTGAGATAAGGTGGGTTTCGGAACGCCAAACATAAAAGTGTTAATAACTTTGGAAAAACACTTCAGACAGTTTAGATTTGATGTGCAACTACTAGAAAGACCCTTTCTGCTATAGTGGGAGGTTAAAATTTCATGTTCTGAAGCTTCCCTGAAAAGTTATGGCACAATGCACAAAAACGCTTTTCAGCCTGAGATAAGGTGGGTTTCGGAACGCCAAACATAAAAGTGTTAAAAACTTTGGAAAAACACTTCAGACAGTTTAGATTTGATGTGCAACTACTAGAAAGACCCTTTCTGCTATAGTGGGAGCTTAAAATTTCATGTTCTGAAGCTTCCCTGAAAAGTTATGGCACAATGCACAAAAACGCTTTTCAGCCTGAGATAAGGTGGGTTTCGGAACGCCAAACATAAAAGTGTTGATAACTTTTGAAAAACACTTCAGACAGCTTAGATTTGAAGTGCAACTACTAGAAAGACCCTTTCTGCTATAGTGGGAGGTTAAAATTTCATGTTCTGAAGCTTCCCTGAAAAGTTATGGCACAATGCACAAAAACGCTTTTCAGCCTGAGATAAGGTGGGTTTCGGAACGCCAAACATAAAAGTGTTGATAACTTTCGAAAAACACTTCAGACAGCTTAGATTTGATGTGCAACTACTAGAAAGACCCTTTCTGCTATAGTGGGAGGTTAAAATTTCATGTTCTGAAGCTTCCCTGAAAAGTTATGGCACAATGCACAAAAACGCTTTTCAGCCTGAGATAAGGTGGGTTTCGGAACGCCAAACATAAAAGTGTTAATAACTTTGGAAAAACACTTCAGACAGTTTAGATTTGATGTGCACCTACTAGAAAGACCCTTTCTGCTATAGTGGGAGGTTAAAATTTCATGTTCTGAAGCTTCCCTGAAAAGTTATGGCACAATGCGTCAAAACGCTTTTCAGCCTGAGATAAGGTGGGTTTCGGAACGCCAAACATAAAAGTGTTGATAACTTTGGAAAAACACTTCAGACAGTTTAGATTTGATGTGCAACTACTAGAAAGACCCTTTCTGCTATAGTGGGAGGTTAAAATTTCATGTTCTGAAGCTTCCCTGAAAAGTTATGGCACAATGCACAAAAACGCTTTTCAGCCTGAGATAAGGTGGGTTTCGGAACGCCAAACATAAAAGTGTTAATAACTTTGGAAAAACACTTCAGACAGTTTAGATTTGATGTGCAACTACTAGAAAGACCCTTTCTGCTATAGTGGGAGGTTAAAATTTCATGTTCTGAAGCTTCCCTGAAAAGTTATGGCACAATGCACAAAAACGCTTTTCAGCCTGAGATAAGGTGGGTTTCGGATCGCCAAACATAAAAGTGTTAAAAACTTTGGAAAAACACTTCAGACAGTTTAGATTTGATGTGCAACTACTAGAAAGACCCTTTCTGCTATAGTGGGAGCTTAAAATTTCATGTTCTGAAGCTTCCCTGAAAAGTTATGGCACAATGCACAAAAACGCTTTTCAGCCTGAGATAAGGTGGGTTTCGGAACGCCAAACATAAAAGTGTTGATAACTTTTGAAAAACACTTCAGACAGCTTAGATTTGAAGTGCAACTACTAGAAAGACCCTTTCTGCTATAGTGGGAGGTTAAAATTTCATGTTCTGAAGCTTCCCTGAAAAGTTATGGCACAATGCACAAAAACGCTTTTCAGCCTGAGATAAGGTGGGTTTCGGAACGCCAAACATAAAAGTGTTGATAACTTTCGAAAAACACTTCAGACAGCTTAGATTTGATGTGCACCTACTAGAAAGACCCTTTCTGCTATAGTGGGAGGTTAAAATTTCATGTTCTGAAGCTTCCCTGAAAAGTTATGGCACAATGCGTAAAAACGCTTTTCAGCCTGAGATAAGGTGGGTTTCGGAACGCCAAACATAAAAGTGTTGATAACTTTGGAAAAACTCTTCAGACAGTTTAGATTTGATGTGCAACTACTAGAAAGACCCTTTCTGCTATAGTGGGAGGTTAAAATTTCATGTTCTGAAGCTTCCCTGAAAAGTTATGGCACAATGCACAAAAACGCTTTTCAGCTTGAGATAAGGTGGGTTTCGGAACGCCAAACATAAAAGTGTTGAAAACTTTGGAAAAACACTTCAGACAGTTTAGATTTGATGTGCAACTACTAGAAAGACCCTTTCTGCTGTAGTGGGAGGTTAAAATTTCATGTTCTGAAGCTTCCCTGAAAAGTTATGGCACAATGCACAAAAACGCTTTTCAGCCTGAGATAAGGTGGGTTTCGGAACGCCAAACATAAAAGTGTTAATAACTTTGGAAAAACACTTCAGACAGTTTAGATTTGATGTGCAACTACTAGAAAGACCCTTTCTGCTATAGTGGGAGGTTAAAATTTCATGTTCTGAAGCTTCCCTGAAAAGTTATGGCACAATGCACAAAAACGCTTTTCAGCCTGAGATAAGGTGGGTTTCGGAACGCCAAACATAAAAGTGTTAATAACTTCGGAAAAACACTTCAGACAGTTTAGATTTGATGTGCAACTACTAGAAAGACCCTTTCTGCTATAGTGGGAGGTTAAAATTTCATGTTCTGAAGCTTCCCTGAAAAGTTATGGCACAATGCACAAAAACGCTTTTCAGCCTGAGATAAGGTGGGTTTCGGAACGCCAAACATAAAAGTGTTAAAAACTTTGGAAAAACACTTCAGACAGTTTAGATTTGATGTGCAACTACTAGAAAGACCCTTTCTGCTATAGTGGGAGCTTAAAATTTCATGTTCTGAAGCTTCCCTGAAAAGTTATGGCACAATGCACAAAAACGCTTTTCAGCCTGAGATAAGGTGGGTTTCGGAACGCCAAACATAAAAGTGTTGATAACTTTTGAAAAACACTTCAGACAGCTTAGATTTGAAGTGCAACTACTAGAAAGACCCTTTCTGCTATAGTGGGAGGTTAAAATTTCATGTTCTGAAGCTTCCCTGAAAAGTTATGGCACAATGCACAAAAACGCTTTTCAGCCTGAGATAAGGTGGGTTTCGGAACGCCAAACATAAAAGTGTTGATAACTTTCGAAAAACACTTCAGACAGCTTAGATTTGATGTGCACCTACTAGAAAGACCCTTTATGCTATAGTGGGAGGTTAAAATTTCATGTTCTGAAGCTTCCCTGAAAAGTTATGGCACAATGCGTAAAAACGCTTTTCAGCCTGAGATAAGGTGGGTTTCGGAACGCCAAACATAAAAGTGTTGATAACTTTGGAAAAACTCTTCAGACAGTTTAGATTTGATGTGCAACTACTAGAAAGACCCTTTCTGCTATAGTGGGAGGTTAAAATTTCATGTTCTGAAGCTTCCCTGAAAAGTTATGGCACAATGCACAAAAACGCTTTTCAGCCTGAGATAAGGTGGGTTTCGGAACGCCAAACGTAAAAGTGTTGATAACTTTCGAAAAACACTTCAGACAGCTTAGATTTGATGTGCACCTACTAGAAAGACCCTTTCTGCTATAGTGGGAGGTTAAAATTTCATGTTCTGAAGCTTCCCTGAAAAGTTATGGCACAATGCGGAAAAACGCTTTTCAGCCTGAGATAAGGTGGGTTTCGGAACGCCAACCATAAAAGTGTTGATAACTTTGGAAAAACACTTCAGACAGTTTAGATTTGATGTGCAACTACTAGAAAGACCCTTTCTGCTATAGTGGGAGATTAAAATTTCATGTTCTGAAGCTTTCCTGAAAAGTTATGGCACAATGCACAAAAACGCTTTTCAGCCTGAGATAAGGTGGGTTTCGGAACGCCAAACATAAAAGTGTTAATAACTTTGGAAAAACACTTCAGACAGTTTAGATTTGATGTGCAACTACTAGAAAGACCCTTTCTGCTATAGTGGGCGGTTAAAATTTCATGTTCTGAAGCTTCCCTGAAAAGTTATGGCACAATGCACAAAAACGCTTTTCAGCCTGAGATAAGGTGGGTTTCGGAACGCCAAACATAAAAGTGTTGATAACTTTCGAAAAACACTTCAGACAGCTTAGATTTGATGTGCACCTACTAGAAAGACCCTTTCTGCTATAGTGGGAGGTTAAAATTTCATGTTCTGAAGCTTCCCTGAAAAGTTATGGCACAATGCGTAAAAACGCTTTTCAGCCTGAGATAAGGTGGGTTTCGGAACGCCAAACATAAAAGTGTTGATAACTTTGGAAAAACACTTCAGACAGTTTAGATTTGATGTGCAACTACTAGAAAGACCCTTTCTGCTATAGTGGGAGGTTAAAATTTCATGTTCTGAAGCTTCCCTGAAAAGTTATGGCACAATGCACAAAAACGCTTTTCAGCCTGAGATAAGGTGGGTTTCGGAACGCCAAACATAAAAGTGTTAATAACTTTGGAAAAACACTTCAGACAGTTTAGATTTGATGTGCACCTACTAGAAAGACCCTTTCTGCTATAGTGGGAGGTTAAAATTTCATGTTCTGAAGCTTCCCTGAAAAGTTATGGCACAATGCGTAAAAACGCTTTTCAGCCTGAGATAAGGTGGGTTTCGGAACGCCAAACATAAAAGTGTTGATAACTTTGGAAAAACACTTCAGACAGTTTAGATTTGATGTGCAACTACTAGAAAGACCCTTTCTGCTATAGTGGGAGGTTAAAATTTCATGTTCTGAAGCTTCCCTGAAAAGTTATGGCACAATGCACAAAAACGCTTTTCAGCCTGAGATAAGGTGGGTTTCGGAACGCCAAACATAAAAGTGTTAATAACTTTGGAAAAACACTTCAGACAGTTTAGATTTGATGTGCAACAACTAGAAAGACCCTTTCTGCTATAGTGGGAGGTTAAAATTTCATGTTCTGAAGCTTCCCTGAAAAGTTATGGCACAATGCACAAAAACGCTTTTCAGCCTGAGATAAGGTGGGTTTCGGATCGCCAAACATAAAAGTGTTAAAAACTTTGGAAAAACACTTCAGACAGTTTAGATTTGATGTGCAACTACTAGAAAGACCCTTTCTGCTGTAGTGGGAGCTTAAAATTTCATGTTCTGAAGCTTCCCTGAAAAGTTATGGCACAATGCACAAAAACGCTTTTCAGCCTGAGATAAGGTGGGTTTCGGAACGCCAAACATAAAAGTGTTGATAACTTTTGAAAAACACTTCAGACAGCTTAGATTTGAAGTGCAACTACTAGAAAGACCCTTTCTGCTATAGTGGGAGGTTAAAATTTCATGTTCTGAAGCTTCCCTGAAAAGTTATGGCACAATGCACAAAAACGCTTTTCAGCCTGAGATAAGGTGGGTTTCGGAACGCCAAACATAAAAGTGTTGATAACTTTCGAAAAACACTTCAGACAGCTTAGATTTGATGTGCACCTACTAGAAAGACCCTTTCTGCTATAGTGGGAGGTTAAAATTTCATGTTCTGAAGCTTCCCTGAAAAGTTATGGCACAATGCGTAAAAACGCTTTTCAGCCTGAGATAAGGTGGGTTTCGGAACGCCAAACATAAAAGTGTTGATAACTTTGGAAAAACTCTTCAGACAGTTTAGATTTGATGTGCAACTACTAGAAAGACCCTTTCTGCTATAGTGGGAGGTTAAAATTTCATGTTCTGAAGCTTCCCTGAAAAGTTATGGCACAATGCACAAAAACGCTTTTCAGCCTGAGATAAGGTGGGTTTCGGAACGCCAAACATAAAAGTGTTGATAACTTTCGAAAAACACTTCAGACAGCTTAGATTTGATGTGCACCTACTAGAAAGACCCTTTCTGCTATAGTGGGAGGTTAAAATTTCATGTTCTGAAGCTTCCCTGAAAAGTTATGGCACAATGCGTAAAAACGCTTTTCAGCCTGAGATAAGGTGGGTTTCGGAACGCCAAACATAAAAGTGTTGATAACTTTGGAAAAACTCTTCAGACAGTTTAGATTTGATGTGCAACTACTAGAAAGACCCTTTCTGCTATAGTGGGAGGTTAAAATTTCATGTTCTGAAGCTTCCCTGAAAAGTTATGGCACAATGCACAAAAACGCTTTTCAGCCTGAGATAAGGTGGGTTTCGGAACGCCAAACATAAAAGTGTTGATAACTTTCGAAAAACACTTCAGACAGCTTAGATTTGATGTGCACCTACTAGAAAGACCCTTTCTGCTATAGTGGGAGGTTAAAATTTCATGTTCTGAAGCTTCCCTGAAAAGTTATGGCACAATGCGGAAAAACGCTTTTCAGCCTGAGATAAGGTGGGTTTCGGAACGCCAACCATAAAAGTGTTGATAACTTTGGAAAAACACTTCAGACAGTTTAGATTTGATGTGCAACTACTAGAAAGACCCTTTCTGCTATAGTGGGAGATTAAAATTTCATGTTCTGAAGCTTTCCTGAAAAGTTATGGCACAATGCACAAAAACGCTTTTCAGCCTGAGATAAGGTGGGTTTCGGAACGCCAAACATAAAAGTGTTGAAAACTTTGGAAAAACACTTCAGACAGTTTAGATTTGATGTGCAACTACTAGAAAGACCCTTTCTGCTGTAGTGGGAGGTTAAAATTTCATGTTCTGGAGCTTCCCTGAAAAGTTATGGCACAATGCACAAAAACGCTTTTCAGCCTGAGATAAGGTGGGTTTCGGAACGCCAAACATAAAAGTGTTAATAACTTTGGAAAAACACTTCAGACAGTTTAGATTTGATGTGCAACTACTAGAAAGACCCTTTCTGCTATAGTGGGAGGTTAAAATTTCATGTTCTGAAGCTTCCCTGAAAAGTTATGGCACAATGCACAAAAACGCTTTTCAGCCTGAGATAAGGTGGGTTTCGGAACGCCAAACATAAAAGTGTTAATAACTTCGGAAAAACACTTCAGACAGTTTAGATTTGATGTGCAACTACTAGAAAGACCCTTTCTGCTATAGTGGGAGGTTAAAATTTCATGTTCTGAAGCTTCCCTGAAAAGTTATGGCACAATGCACAAAAACGCTTTTCAGCCTGAGATAAGGTGGGTTTCGGAACGCCAAACATAAAAGTGTTAAAAACTTTGGAAAAACACTTCAGACAGTTTAGATTTGATGTGCAACTACTAGAAAGACCCTTTCTGCTATAGTGGGAGCTTAAAATTTCATGTTCTGAAGCTTCCCTGAAAAGTTATGGCACAATGCACAAAAACGCTTTTCAGCCTGAGATAAGGTGGGTTTCGGAACGCCAAACATAAAAGTGTTGATAACTTTTGAAAAACACTTCAGACAGCTTAGATTTGAAGTGCAACTACTAGAAAGACCCTTTCTGCTATAGTGGGAGGTTAAAATTTCATGTTCTGAAGCTTCCCTGAAAAGTTATGGCACAATGCACAAAAACGCTTTTCAGCCTGAGATAAGGTGGGTTTCGGAACGCCAAACATAAAAGTGTTGATAACTTTCGAAAAACACTTCAGACAGCTTAGATTTGATGTGCACCTACTAGAAAGACCCTTTATGCTATAGTGGGAGGTTAAAATTTCATGTTCTGAAGCTTCCCTGAAAAGTTATGGCACAATGCGTAAAAACGCTTTTCAGCCTGAGATAAGGTGGGTTTCGGAACGCCAAACATAAAAGTGTTGATAACTTTGGAAAAACTCTTCAGACAGTTTAGATTTGATGTGCAACTACTAGAAAGACCCTTTCTGCTATAGTGGGAGGTTAAAATTTCATGTTCTGAAGCTTCCCTGAAAAGTTATGGCACAATGCACAAAAAAGCTTTTCAGCCTGAGATAAGGTGGGTTTCGGAACGCCAAACATAAAAGTGTTGATAACTTTCGAAAAACACTTCAGACAGCTTAGATTTGATGTGCACCTACTAGAAAGACCCTTTCTGCTATAGTGGGAGGTTAAAATTTCATGTTCTGAAGCTTCCCTGAAAAGTTATGGCACAATGCGGAAAAACGCTTTTCAGCCTGAGATAAGGTGGGTTTCGGAACGCCAACCATAAAAGTGTTGATAACTTTGGAAAAACACTTCAGACAGTTTAGATTTGATGTGCAACTACTAGAAAGACCCTTTCTGCTATAGTGGGAGATTAAAATTTCATGTTCTGAAGCTTTCCTGAAAAGTTATGGCACAATGCACAAAAACGCTTTTCAGCCTGAGATAAGGTGGGTTTCGGAACGCCAAACATAAAAGTGTTAATAACTTTGGAAAAACACTTCAGACAGTTTAGATTTGATGTGCAACTACTAGAAAGACCCTTTCTGCTATAGTGGGCGGTTAAAATTTCATGTTCTGAAGCTTCCCTGAAAAGTTATGGCACAATGCACAAAAACGCTTTTCAGCCTGAGATAAGGTGGGTTTCGGAACGCCAAACATAAAAGTGTTGATAACTTTCGAAAAACACTTCAGACAGCTTAGATTTGATGTGCACCTACTAGAAAGACCCTTTCTGCTATAGTGGGAGGTTAAAATTTCATGTTCTGAAGCTTCCCTGAAAAGTTATGGCACAATGCGTAAAAACGCTTTTCAGCCTGAGATAAGGTGGGTTTCGGAACGCCAAACATAAAAGTGTTGATAACTTTGGAAAAACACTTCAGACAGTTTAGATTTGATGTGCAACTACTAGAAAGACCCTTTCTGCTATAGTGGGAGGTTAAAATTTCATGTTCTGAAGCTTCCCTGAAAAGTTATGGCACAATGCACAAAAACGCTTTTCAGTCTGAGATAAGGTGGGTTTCGGAACGCTAAACATAAAAGTGTTAATAACTTTGGAAAAACGCTTCAGACAGTTTAGATTTGATGTGCAACTACTAGAAAGACCCTTTCTGCTATAGTGGGAGGTTAAAATTTCATGTTCTGAAGCTTCCCTGAAAAGTTATGGCACAATGCACAAAAACGCTTTTCAGCCTGAGATAAGGTGGGTTTCGGAACGCCAAACATAAAAGTGTTAATAACTTTGGAAAAACACTTCAGACAGTTTAGATTTGATGTGCAACTACTAGAAAGACCCTTTCTGCTAAAGTGGGAGGTTAAAATTTCATGTTCTGAAGCTTCCCTGAAAAGTTATGGCACAATGCACAAAAACGCTTTTCAGCCTGAGATAAGGTGGGTTTCGGAACGCCAAATATAAAAGTGTTAATAACTTTGGAAAAACACTTCAGACAGTTTAGATTTGATGTGCAACTACTAGAAAGACCCTTTCTGCTATAGTGGGAGGTTAAAATTTCATGCTCTGAAGCTTCCCTGAAAAGTTATGGCACAATGCACAAAAACGATTTTCAGCCTGAGATAAGGTGGGTTTCGGAACGCCAAACATAAAAGTGTGGATAACTTTCGAAAAACACTTCAGACAGCTTAGATTTGATGTGCACCTACTAGAAAGACCCTTTCTGCTATAGTGGGAGGTTAAAATTTCATCTTCTGAAGCTTCCCTGAAAAGTTATGGCACAATGCGTAAAAACGCTTTTCAGCCTGAGATAAGGTGGGTTTCGGAACGCCAAACATAAAAGTGTTGATAACTTTGGAAAAACACTTCAGACAGTTTAGATTTGATGTGCAACTACTAGAAAGACCCTTTCTGCTATAGTGGGAGGTTAAAATTTCATGTTCTGAAGCTTCCCTGAAAAGTTATGGCACAATGCACAAAAACGCTTTTCAGCCTGAGATAAGGTGGGTTTCGGAACGCCATACATAAAAGTTTTAATAACTTTGGAAAAACACTTCAGACAGTTTAGATTTGATGTGCAACTACTAGAAAGACCCTTTCTGCTATAGTGGGAGGTTAAAATTTCATGTTCTGAAGCTTCCCTGAAAAGTTATGGCACAATGCACAAAAACGCTTTTCAGCCTGAGATAAGGTGGGTTTCGGAACGCCAAACATAAAAGTTTTGATAACTTTGGAAAAACACTTCAGACAGTTTAGATTTGATGTGCAACTACTAGAAAGACCCTTTCTGCTATAGTGGGAGGTTAAAATTTCATGTTCTGAAGCTTCCCTGAAAAGTTATGGCACAATGCAAAAAAACGCTTTTCAGCCTGAGATAAGGTGGGTTTCGGAACGCCAAACATAAAAGCGTTGATAACTTTCGAAAAACACTTCAGACAGCTTAGATTTGATGTGCACCTACTAGAAAGACCCTTTCTGCTATAGTGGGAGGTTAAAATTTCATGTTCTGAAGCTTCCCTGAAAAGTTATGGCACAATGCGTAAAAACGCTTTTCAGCCTGAGATAAGGTGGGTTTCGGAACGCCAAACATAAAAGTGTTGATAACTTTGGAAAAACACTTCAGACAGTTTAGATTTGATGTGCAACTACTAGAAAGACCCTTTCTGCTATAGTGGGAGGTTAAAATTTCATGTTCTGAAGCTTCCCTGAAAAGTTATGGCACAATGCACAAAAACGCTTTTCAGCCTGAGATAAGGTGGGTTTCGGAACGCCAAACATAAAAGTGTTGATAACTTTCGAAAAACACTTCAGACAGCTTAAATTTGATGTGCACCTACTAGAAAGACCCTTTCTGCTCTAGTCGGAGGTTAAAATTTCATGTTCTGAAGCTTCCCTGAAAAGTTATGGCACAATGCGTAAAAACGCTTTTCAGCCTGAGATAAGGTGGGTTTCGGAACGCCAAACATAAAAGTGTTGATAACTTTGGAAAAACACTTCAGACAGTTTAGATTTGATGTGCAACTACTAGAAAGACCCTTTCTGCTATAGTGGGAGGTTAAAATTTCATGTTCTGAAGCTTCCCTGAAAAGGTATGGCACAATGCACAAAAACGCTTTTCAGCCTGAGATAAGGTGGGTTTCGGAACGCCAAACATAAAAGTGTTAATAACTTTGGAAAAACACTTCAGACAGTTTAGATTTGATGTGCAACTACTAGAAAGACCCTTTCTGCTATAGTGGGAGGTTAAAATTTCATGTTCTGAAGCTTCCCTGAAAAGTTATGGCACAATGCACAAAAACGCTTTTCAGCCTGAGATAAGGTGGGTTTCGGAACGCCAAACATAAAGGTGTTGATAACTTTTGAAAAACACTTCAGACAGCTTATATTTGATGTGCAACTACTAGAAAGACCCTTTCTGCTATAGTGGGAGGTTAAAATTTCATGTTCTGAAGCTTCCCTGAAAAGTTATGGCACAATGCACAAAACCGCTTTTCAGCCTGAGATAAGGTGGGTTTCGGAACGCCAAACATAAAAGTGTTGATAACTTTCGAAAAACACTTCAGACAGCTTAGATTTGATGTGCACCTAGAAGAAAGACCCTTTCTGCTATAGTGGGAGGTTAAAATTTCATGTTCTGAAGCTTCCCTGAAAAGTTATGGCACAATGCGTAAAAACGCTTTTCAGCCTGAGATAAGGTGGGTTTCGGAACGCCAAACATAAAAGTGTTGATAACTTTGGAAAAACACTTCAGACAGTTTAGATTTGATGTGCAACTACTAGAAAGACCCTTTCTGCTATAGTGGGAGGTTAAAATTTCATGTTCTGAAGCTTCCCTGAAAAGTTATGGCACAATGCACAAAAACGCTTTTCAGCCTGAGATAAGGTGGGTTTCGGAACGCCAAACATAAAAGTGTTGATAACTTTGGAAAAACACTTCAGACAGTTTAGATTTGAAGTGCAACTACTAGAAAGACCCTTTCTGCTATAGTGGGAGGTTAAAATTTCATGTCCAGAAGCTTCCCTGAAAAGTTATGGCACAATGCACAAAAACGCTTTTCAGCCTGAGATAAGGTGGGTTTCGGAACGCCAAACATAAAAGTGTTAATAACTTTGGAAAAACACTTCAGACAGTTTAGATTTGATGTGCAACTACTAGAAAGACCCTTTCTGCTATAGTAGGGGGTCAAAATTTCATGTTCTCAAGCTTCCCTGAAAAGTTATGGCACAATGCACAAAAACGCTATTCAGCCTGAGATAAGGTGGGTTTCGGAACGCCAAACATAAAAGTGTTGATAACTTTCGAAAAACACTTCAGACAGCTTAGATTTGATGTGCACCTACTAGAAAGACCCTTTCTGCTATAGTGGGAGGTTAAAATTTCATGTTCTGAAGCTTCCCTGAAAAGTTATGGCACAATGCGTAAAAACGCTTTTCAGCCTGAGATAAGGTGGGTTTCGGAACGCCAAACATAAAAGTGTTGATAACTTTGGAAAAACACTTCAGACAGTTTAGATTTGATGTGCAACTACTAGAAAGACCCTTTCCGCTATAGTGGGAGGTTAAAATTTCATGTTCTGAAGCTTCCCTGAAAAGTTATGGCACAATGCACAAAAACGCTTTTCAGCCTGAGATAAGGTGGGTTTCGGAACGCCAAACATAAAAGTGTTGATAACTTTTGAAAAACACTTCAGACAGTTTAGATTTGATGTGCAACTACTAGAAAGACCCTTTCTGCTATAGTGGGAGGTTAAAATTTCATGTTCTGAAGCTTCCCTGAAAAGTTATGGCACAATGCACAAAAACGCTTTTCAACCTGAGATAAGGTGGGTTTCGGAACGCCAAACATAAAAGTGTTGATAACTTTCGAAAAACACTTCAGACAGCTTAGATTTGATGTGCACCTACTAGAAAGACCCTTTCTGCTATAGTGGGAGGTTAAAATTTCATGTTCTGAAGCTTCCCTGAAAAGTTATGGCTCAATGCGTAAAAACGCTTTTCAGCCTGAGATAAGGTGGGTTTCGGAACGCCAAACATAAAAGTGTTGATAACTTTGGAAAAACACTTCAGACAGTTTAGATTTGATGTGCAACTACTAGAAAGACCCTTTCTGCTATAGTGGGAGGTTAAAATTTCATGTTCTGAAGCTTCCCTGAAAAGTTATGGCACAATGCACAAAAACGCTTTTCAACCTGAGATAAGGTGGGTTTCGGAACGCCAAACAAAAAAGTGTTGATAACTTTCGAAAAACACTTCACACAACTTAGATTTGATGTGCACCTACTAGAAAGACCCTTTCTGCTATAGTGGGAGGTTAAAATTTCATGTTCTGAAGCTTCCCTGAAAAGTTATGGCACAATGCGTAAAAACGCTTTTCAGCCTGAGATAAGGTGGGTTTCGGAACGCCAAACATAAAAGTGTTGATAACTTTGGAAAAACTCTTCATACAGTTTAGATTTGATGTGCAACTACTAGAAAGACCATTTCTGCTATAGTGGGAGGTTAAAATTTCATGTTCTGAAGCTTCCCTGAAAAGTTATGGCACAATGCACAAAAACGCTTTTCAGCCTGAGATAAGGTGGGTTTCGGAACGCCAAACATAAAAGTGTTGATAACTTTGGAAAAACACTTCAGACAGTTTAGATTTGATGTGCAACTACTAGAAAGACCCTTTCTGCTATAGTGGGAGGTTAAAATTTCATGTTCTGAAGCTTCCCTGAAAAGTTATGGCACAATGCACAAAAACGCTTTTCAGCCTGAGATAAGGTGGGTTTTGGAACGCCAAACATAAAAGTGTTAATAACTTTGGAAAAACACTTCAGACAGTTTAGATTTGATGTGCAACTACTAGAAAGACCCTTTCTGCTATAGTGGGAGGTTAAAATTTCATGTTCTGAAGCTTCCCTGAAAAGTTATGGCACAATGCACAAAAACGCTTTTCAGCCTGAGATAAGGTGGGTTTCGGAACGCCAAACATAAAAGTGTTAATAACTTTGGAAAAACACTTCAGACAGTTTAGATTTGATGTGCAACTATTAGAAAGACCCTTTCTGCTATAGTGGGAGATTAAAATTTCATGTTCTGAAGCTTCCCTGAAAAGTTATGGCACAATGCACAAAAACGCTTTTCAGCCTGAGATAAGGTGGGTTTCGGAACGCCAAACATAAAAGTGTTGATAACTTTCGAAAAACACTTCAGACAGCTTAGATTTGATGTGCATCTACTAGAAAGACACTTTCTGCTATAGTGGGAGGTTAAAATTTCATGTTCTGAAGCTTCCCTGAAAAGTTATGGCACAATGCACAAAAACGCTTTTCAGCCTGAGATAAGGTGGGTTTCGGAACGCCAAACATAAAAGTGTTGATAACTTTCGAAAAACACTTCAGACAGCTTAGATTTGATGTGCAACTACTAGAAAGACCCTTTCTGCTATAGTGGGAGGTTAAAATTTCATGTTCTGAAGCTTCCCTGAAAAGTTATGGCACAATGCGTAAAAACGCTTTTCAGCCTGAGATAAGGTGGGTTTCGGAACGCCAAACATAAAAGTGTTGATAACTTTGGAAAAACACTTCAGACAGTTTAGATTTGATGTGCAACTACTAGAAATACCCTTTCTGGTATAGTGGGAGGTTAAAATTTCATGTTCTGAAGCTTCCCTGAAAAGTTATGGCACAATGCACAAAAACGCTTTTCAGCCTGAGATAAGGTGGGTTTCGGAACGCCAAACATAAAAGTGTTGATAACTTTCGAAAAACACTTCAGACAGCTTAGATTTGATGTGCACCTACTAGAAAGACCCTTTCTGCTATAGTGGGAGGTTAAAATTTCATGTTCTGAAGCTTCCCTGAAAAGTTATGGCACAATGCGTAAAAACGCTTTTCAGCCTGAGATAAGGTGGGTTTCGGAACGCCAAACATAAAAGTGTTGATAACTTTCGAAAAACACTTCAGACAGCTTAGATTTGATGTGCACCTAGTAGAAAGACCCTTTCTGCTATAGTGGGAGGTTAAAATTTCATGTTCTGAAGCTTCCCTGAAAAGTTATGGCACAATGCGTAAAAACGCTTTTTAGCCTGAGATAAGGTGGGTTTCGGAACGCCAAACATAAAAGTGTTGATAACTTTGGAAAAACACTTCAGACAGTTTAGATTTGATGTGCAACTACTAGAAAGACCCTTTCTGCTATAGTGGGAGGTTAATATTTCATGTTCTGAAGCTTCCCTGAAAAGTTATGGCACAATGCGTAAAAACGCTTTTCAGCCTGAGATAAGGTGGGTTTCGGAACGCCAAACATAAAAGTGTTGATAACTTTCGATAAACACTTCAGACAGCTTAGATTTGATGTGCACCTACTAGAAAGACCCTTTCTGCTATAGTGGGAGGTTAAAATTTCATGTTCTGAAGCTTCCCTGAAAAGTTATGGCACAATGCGTAAAAACGCTTTTCAGCCTGAGATAAGGTGGGTTTCGGAACGCCAAACATAAAAGTGTTAATAACTTTGGAAAAACACTTCAGACAGTTTAGATTTGATGTGCAACTACTAGAAAGACCCTTTCTGCTATAGTGGGAGGTTAAAATTTCATGTTCTGAAGCTTCCCTGAAAAGTTATGGCACAATGCACAAAAACGCTTTTCAGCCTGAGATAAGGTGGGTTTCGGAACGCCAAACATAAAAGTGTTAATAACTTTGGAAAAACACTTCAGACAGTTTAGATTTGATGTGCAACTATTAGAAAGACCCTTTCTGCTATAGTGGGAGATTAAAATTTCATGTTCTGAAGCTTCCCTGAAAAGTTATGGCACAATGCACAAAAACGCTTTTCAGCCTGAGATAAGGTGGGTTTCGGAACGCCAAACATAAAAGTGTTGATAACTTTCGAAAAACACTTCAGACAGCTTAGATTTGATGTGCATCTACTAGAAAGACACTTTCTGCTATAGTGGGAGGTTAAAATTTCATGTTCTGAAGCTTCCCTGAAAAGTTATGGCACAATGCACAAAAACGCTTTTCAGCCTGAGATAAGGTGGGTTTCGGAACGCCAAACATAAAAGTGTTGATAACTTTCGAAAAACACTTCAGACAGCTTAGATTTGATGTGCAACTACTAGAAAGACCCTTTCTGCTATAGTGGGAGGTTAAAATTTCATGTTCTGAAGCTTCCCTGAAAAGTTATGGCACAATGCGTAAAAACGCTTTTCAGCCTGAGATAAGGTGGGTTTCGGAACGCCAAACATAAAAGTGTTGATAACTTTGGAAAAACACTTCAGACAGTTTAGATTTGATGTGCAACTACTAGAAATACCCTTTCTGGTATAGTGGGAGGTTAAAATTTCATGTTCTGAAGCTTCCCTGAAAAGTTATGGCACAATGCACAAAAACGCTTTTCAGCCTGAGATAAGGTGGGTTTCGGAACGCCAAACATAAAAGTGTTGATAACTTTCGAAAAACACTTCAGACAGCTTAGATTTGATGTGCACCTACTAGAAAGACCCTTTCTGCTATAGTGGGAGGTTAAAATTTCATGTTCTGAAGCTTCCCTGAAAAGTTATGGCACAATGCGTAAAAACGCTTTTCAGCCTGAGATAAGGTGGGTTTCGGAACGCCAAACATAAAAGTGTTGATAACTTTCGAAAAACACTTCAGACAGCTTAGATTTGATGTGCACCTAGTAGAAAGACCCTTTCTGCTATAGTGGGAGGTTAAAATTTCATGTTCTGAAGCTTCCCTGAAAAGTTATGGCACAATGCGTAAAAACGCTTTTTAGCCTGAGATAAGGTGGGTTTCGGAACGCCAAACATAAAAGTGTTGATAACTTTGGAAAAACACTTCAGACAGTTTAGATTTGATGTGCAACTACTAGAAAGACCCTTTCTGCTATAGTGGGAGGTTAAAATTTCATGTTCTGAAGCTTCCCTGAAAAGTTATGGCACAATGCGTAAAAACGCTTTTCAGCCTGAGATAAGGTGGGTTTCGGAACGCCAAACATAAAAGTGTTGATAACTTTCGATAAACACTTCAGACAGCTTAGATTTGATGTGCACCTACTAGAAAGACCCTTTCTGCTATAGTGGGAGGTTAAAATTTCATGTTCTGAAGCTTCCCTGAAAAGTTATGGCACAATGCGTAAAAACGCTTTTCAGCCTGAGATAAGGTGGGTTTCGGAACGCCAAACATAAAAGTGTTGATAACTTTGGAAAAACACTTCAGACAGTTTAGATTTGATGTGCAACTACTAGAAAGACCCTTTCCGCTATAGTGGGAGGTTAAAATTTCATGTTCTGAAGCTTCCCTGAAAAGTTATGGCACAATGCACAAAAACGCTTTTCAGCCTGAGATAAGGTGGGTTTCGGAACGCCAAACATAAAAGTGTTGATAACTTTTGAAAAACACTTCAGACAGTTTAGATTTGATGTGCAACTACTAGAAAGACCCTTTCTGCTATAGTGGGAGGTTAAAATTTCATGTTCTGAAGCTTCCCTGAAAAGTTATGGCACAATGCACAAAAACGCTTTTCAACCTGAGATAAGGTGGGTTTCGGAACGCCAAACATAAAAGTGTTGATAACTTTCGAAAAACACTTCAGACAGCTTAGATTTGATGTGCACCTACTAGAAAGACCCTTTCTGCTATAGTGGGAGGTTAAAATTTCATGTTCTGAAGCTTCCCTGAAAAGTTATGGCTCAATGCGTAAAAACGCTTTTCAGCCTGAGATAAGGTGGGTTTCGGAACGCCAAACATAAAAGTGTTGATAACTTTGGAAAAACACTTCAGACAGTTTAGATTTGATGTGCAACTACTAGAAAGACCCTTTCTGCTATAGTGGGAGGTTAAAATTTCATGTTCTGAAGCTTCCCTGAAAAGTTATGGCACAATGCACAAAAACGCTTTTCAGCCTGAGATAAGGTGGGTTTCGGAACGCCAAACATAAAAGTGTTAATAACTTTGGAAAAACACTTCAGACAGTTTAGATTTGATGTGCAACTACTAGAAAGACCCTTTCTGCTATAGTGGGAGGTTAAAATTTCATGTTCTGAAGCTTCCCTGAAAAGTTATGGCACAATGCACAAAAACGCTTTTCAGCCTGAGATAAGGTGGGTTTCGGAACGCCAAACATAAAAGTGTTGATAACTTTCGAAAAACACTTCAGACAGCTTAGATTTGATGTGCACCTACTAGAAAGACCCTTTCAGCTATAGTGGGAGGTTAAAATTTCATGTTCTGAAGCTTCCCTGAAAAGTTATGGCACAATGCGTAAAAACGCTTTTCAGCCTGAGATAAGGTGGGTTTCGGAACGCCAAACATAAAAGTGTTGATAACTTTGGAAAAACACTTCAGACAGTTTAGATTTGATGTGCAACTACTAGAAAGACCCTTTCTGCTATAGTGGGAGGTTAAAATTTCATGTTCTGAAGCTTCCCTGAAAAGTTATGGCACAATGCACAAAAACGCTTTTCAGCCTGAGATAAGGTGGGTTTCGGAACGCCAAACATAAAAGTGTTGATAACTTTGGAAAAACACTTCACACAGTTTAGAATTGATGTGCAACTACTAGAAAGACCCTTTCTGCTATAGTGGGAGGTTAAAATTTCATGTTCTGAAGCTTCCCTGAAAAGTTATGGCACAATGCACAAAAACGCTTTTCAACCTGAGATAAGGTGGGTTTCGGAACGCCAAACATAAAAGTGTTGATAACTTTCGAAAAACACTTCACACAACTTAGATTTGATGTGCACCTACTAGAAAGACCCTTTCTGCTATAGTGGGAGGTTAAAATTTCATGTTCTGAAGCTTCCCTGAAAAGTTATGGCACAATGCGTAAAAACGCTTTTCAGCCTGAGATAAGGTGGGTTTCGGAACGCCAAACATAAAAGTGTTGATAACTTTGGAAAAACTCTTCATACAGTTTAGATTTGATGTGCAACTACTAGAAAGACCGTTTCTGCTATAGTGGGAGGTTAAAATTTCATGTTCTGAAGCTTCCCTGAAAAGTTATGGCACAATGCACAAAAACGCTTTTCAGCCTGAGATAAGGTGGGTTTCGGAACGCCAAACATAAAAGTGTTGATAACTTTGGAAAAACACTTCAGACAGTTTAGATTTGATGTGCAACTACTAGAAAGACCCTTTCTGCTATAGTGGGAGGTTAAAATTTCATGTTCTGAAGCTTCCCTGAAAAGTTATGGCACAATGCACAAAAACGCTTTTCAGCCTGAGATAAGGTGGGTTTTGGAACGCCAAACATAAAAGTGTTAATAACTTTGGAAAAACACTTCAGACAGTTTAGATTTGATGTGCAACTACTAGAAAGACCCTTTCTGCTATAGTGGGAGGTTAAAATTTCATGTTCTGAAGCTTCCCTGAAAAGTTATGGCACAATGCACAAAAACGCTTTTCAGCCTGAGATAAGGTGGGTTTCGGAACGCCAAACATAAAAGTGTTAATAACTTTGGAAAAACACTTCAGACAGTTTAGATTTGATGTGCAACTATTAGAAAGACCCTTTCTGCTATAGTGGGAGGTTAAAATTTCATGTTCTGAAGCTTCCCTGAAAAGTTATGGCACAATGCACAAAAACGCTTTTCAGCCTGAGATAAGGTGGGTTTCGGAACGCCAAACATAAAAGTGTTGATAACTTTCGAAAAACACTTCAGACAGCTTAGATTTGATGTGCACCTACTAGAAAGACACTTTCTGCTATAGTGGGAGGTTAAAATTTCATGTTCTGAAGCTTCCCTGAAAAGTTATGGCACAATGCACAAAAACGCTTTTCAGCCTGAGATAAGGTGGGTTTCGGAACGCCAAACATAAAAGTGTTGATAACTTTCGAAAAACACTTCAGACAGCTTAGATTTGATGTGCAACTACTAGAAAGACCCTTTCTGCTATAGTGGGAGGTTAAAATTTCATGTTCTGAAGCTTCCCTGAAAAGTTATGGCACAATGCGTAAAAACGCTTTTCAGCCTGAGATAAGGTGGGTTTCGGAACGCCAAACATAAAAGTGTTGATAACTTTGGAAAAACACTTCAGACAGTTTAGATTTGATGTGCAACTACTAGAAATACCCTTTCTGGTATAGTGGGAGGTTAAAATTTCATGTTCTGAAGCTTCCCTGAAAAGTTATGGCACAATGCACAAAAACGCTTTTCAGCCTGAGATAAGGTGGGTTTCGGAACGCCAAACATAAAAGTGTTGATAACTTTCGAAAAACACTTCAGACAGCTTAGATTTGATGTGCACCTACTAGAAAGACCCTTTCTGCTATAGTGGGAGGTTAAAATTTCATGTTCTGAAGCTTCCCTGAAAAGTTATGGCACAATGCGTAAAAACGCTTTTCAGCCTGAGATAAGGTGGGTTTCGGAACGCCAAACATAAAAGTGTTGATAACTTTCGAAAAACACTTCAGACAGCTTAGATTTGATGTGCACCTAGTAGAAAGACCCTTTCTGCTATAGTGGGAGGTTAAAATTTCATGTTCTGAAGCTTCCCTGAAAAGTTATGGCACAATGCGTAAAAACGCTTTTTAGCCTGAGATAAGGTGGGTTTCGGAACGCCAAACATAAAAGTGTTGATAACTTTGGAAAAACACTTCAGACAGTTTAGATTTGATGTGCAACTACTAGAAAGACCCTTTCTGCTATAGTGGGAGGTTAAAATTTCATGTTCTGAAGCTTCCCTGAAAAGTTATGGCACAATGCGTAAAAACGCTTTTCAGCCTGAGATAAGGTGGGTTTCGGAACGCCAAACATAAAAGTGTTGATAACTTTCGAAAAACACTTCAGACAGCTTAGATTTGATGTGCACCTAGTAGAAAGACCCTTTCTGCTATAGTGGGAGGTTAAAATTTCATGTTCTGAAGCTTCCCTGAAAAGTTATGGCACAATGCGTAAAAACGCTTTTTAGCCTGAGATAAGGTGGGTTTCGGAACGCCAAACATAAAAGTGTTGATAACTTTGGAAAAACACTTCAGACAGTTTAGATTTGATGTGCAACTACTAGAAAGACCCTTTCTGCTATAGTGGGAGGTTAAAATTTCATGTTCTGAAGCTTCCCTGAAAAGTTATGGCACAATGCACAAAAACGCTTTTCAGCCAGAGATAAGGTGGGTTTCGGAACGCCAAACATAAAAGTGTTGATAACTTTCGAAAAACACTTCAGACAGCTTAGATTTGAAGTGCAACTACTAGAAAGACCCTTTCTGCTATAGTGGGTGGTTAAAATTTCATGTTCTGAAGCTTCCCTGAAAAGTTATGGCACAATGCACAAAAACGCTTTTCAGCCTGAGATAAGGTGGGTTTCGGAACGCCAAACATAAAAGTGTTAATAACTTTGGAAAAACACTTCAGACAGTTTAGATTTGATGTGCAACTACTAGAAAGACCCTTTCTGCTATAGTGGGAGGTCAAAATTTCATGTTCTGAAGCTTCCCTGAAAAGTTATGGCACAATGCACAAAAACGCTTTTCAGCCTGAGATAAGGTGGGTTTCGGAACGCCAAACATAAAAGTGTTGATAACTTTTGAAAAACACTTCAGACAGCTTAGATTTGATGTGCAACTACTCGAAAGACCCTTTCTGCTATAGTGGGAGGTTAAAATTTCATGTTCTGAAGCTTCCCTGAAAAGTTATGGCACAATGCACAAAAACGCTTTTCAGCCTGAGATAAGGTGGGTTTCGGAACGCCAAACATAAAAGTGTTGATAACTTTGGAAAAACACTTCAGACAGTTTAGATTTGATGTGCAACTACTAGACAGACCCTTTCTGCTATAGTGGGAGGTTAAAATTTCATGTTCTGAAGCTTCCCTGAAAGGTTATGGCACAATGCACAAAAAAGCTTTTCAGCCTGAGATACGGTGGGTTTCGGAACGCCAAACATAAAAGTGTTAATAACTTTGGAAAAACACTTCAGACAGTTTAGATTTGATGTGCAACTACTAGAAAGACCCTTTCTGCTATAGTGGGAGGTTAAAATTTCATGTTCTGAAGCTTCCCTGAAAAGTTATGGCACAATGCACAAAAACGCTTTTCAGCATGAGATAAGGTGGGTTTCGGAACGCCAAACATAAAAGTGTTGATAACTTTGGAAAAACACTTCAGACAGTTTAGATTTGATGTGCAACTACTAGAAAGACCCTTTCTGCTATAGTGGGAGGTTAAAATTTCATGTTCTGAAGCTTTCCTGAAAAGTTATGGCACAATGCACAAAAACGCTTTTCAGCCTGAGATAAGGTGGGTTTCGGAACGCCAAACATAAAAATGTTGATAACTTTGGAAAAACACTTCAGACAGTTTAGATTTGATGTGCAACTACTAGAAAGACCCTTTCTGCTATAGTGGGAGGTTAAAATTTCATGTTCTGAAGCTTCCCTGAAAAGTTATGGCACAATGCACAAAAACGCTTTTCAGCCTGAGATAAGGTGGGTTTCGGAACGCCAAACATAAAAGTGTTGATAACTTTTGAAAAACACTTCAGACAGCTTCGATTTGATGTGCAACTACTAGAAAGACCCTTTCTGCTATAGTGGGAGGTTAAAATTTCATGTTCTGAAGCTTCCCTGAAATGTTATGGCACAATGCACAAAAACGCTTTTCAGCCTGAGATAAGGTGGGTTTCGGAACGCCAAACATAAAAGTGTTGATAACTTTGGAAAAACATTTCAGACAGCTTAGATTTGATGTGCACCTACTAGAAAGACCCTTTCTGCTATAGTGGGAGGTTAAAATTTCATGTTCTGAAGCTTCCCTGAAAAGTTATGGCACAATGCGTAAAAACGCTTTTCAGCCTGAGATAAGGTGGGTTTCGGAACGACAAACATAAAAGTGTTGATAACTTTGGAAAAACACTTCAGACAGTTTAGATTTGATGTGCACCTACTAGAAAGACCCTTTCTGCTATAGTGGGAGGTTAAAATTTCTTGTTCTGAAGCTTCCCTGAAAAGTTATGGCACAATGCACAAAAACGCTTTTCAACCTGAGATAAGGTGGGTTTCGGAACGCCAAACATAAAAGTGTTGATAACTTTCGAAAAACACTTCAGACAGCTTAGATTTGATGTGCACCTACTAGAAAGACCCTTTCTGCTATAGTGGGAGGTTAAAATTTCATGTTCTGAAG
Source organism: Synchiropus splendidus (assembly GCF_027744825.2). Taxonomy (NCBI): domain Eukaryota; kingdom Metazoa; phylum Chordata; class Actinopteri; order Syngnathiformes; family Callionymidae; genus Synchiropus; species Synchiropus splendidus. The sequence goes on from NW_026527070.1 coordinate 346,626, forward strand.
CTTCCCTGAAAAGTTATGGCTCAATGCGTAAAAACGCTTTTCAGCCTGAGATAAGGTGGGTTTCGGAACGCCAAACATAAAAGTGTTGATAACTTTGGAAAAACACTTCAGACAGTTTAGATTTGATGTGCAACTACTAGAAAGACCCTTTCTGCTATAGTGGGAGGTTAAAATTTCATGTTCTGAAGCTTCCCTGAAAAGTTATGGCACAATGCACAAAAACGCTTTTCAGCCTGAGATAAGGTGGGTTTCGGAACGCCAAACATAAAAGTGTTAATAACTTTGGAAAAACACTTCAGACAGTTTAGATTTGATGTGCAACTACTAGAAAGACCCTTTCTGCTATAGTGGGAGGTTAAAATTTCATGTTCTGAAGCTTCCCTGAAAAGTTATGGCACAATGCACAAAAACGCTTTTCAGCCTGAGATAAGGTGGGTTTCGGAACGCCAAACATAAAAGTGTTGATAACTTTCGAAAAACACTTCAGACAGCTTAGATTTGATGTGCACCTACTAGAAAGACCCTTTCAGCTATAGTGGGAGGTTAAAATTTCATGTTCTGAAGCTTCCCTGAAAAGTTATGGCACAATGCGTAAAAACGCTTTTCAGCCTGAGATAAGGTGGGTTTCGGAACGCCAAACATAAAAGTGTTGATAACTTTGGAAAAACACTTCAGACAGTTTAGATTTGATGTGCAACTACTAGAAAGACCCTTTCTGCTATAGTGGGAGGTTAAAATTTCATGTTCTGAAGCTTCCCTGAAAAGTTATGGCACAATGCACAAAAACGCTTTTCAGCCTGAGATAAGGTGGGTTTCGGAACGCCAAACATAAAAGTGTTGATAACTTTGGAAAAACACTTCACACAGTTTAGAATTGATGTGCAACTACTAGAAAGACCCTTTCTGCTATAGTGGGAGGTTAAAATTTCATGTTCTGAAGCTTCCCTGAAAAGTTATGGCACAATGCACAAAAACGCTTTTCAACCTGAGATAAGGTGGGTTTCGGAACGCCAAACATAAAAGTGTTGATAACTTTCGAAAAACACTTCACACAACTTAGATTTGATGTGCACCTACTAGAAAGACCCTTTCTGCTATAGTGGGAGGTTAAAATTTCATGTTCTGAAGCTTCCCTGAAAAGTTATGGCACAATGCGTAAAAACGCTTTTCAGCCTGAGATAAGGTGGGTTTCGGAACGCCAAACATAAAAGTGTTGATAACTTTGGAAAAACTCTTCATACAGTTTAGATTTGATGTGCAACTACTAGAAAGACCGTTTCTGCTATAGTGGGAGGTTAAAATTTCATGTTCTGAAGCTTCCCTGAAAAGTTATGGCACAATGCACAAAAACGCTTTTCAGCCTGAGATAAGGTGGGTTTCGGAACGCCAAACATAAAAGTGTTGATAACTTTGGAAAAACACTTCAGACAGTTTAGATTTGATGTGCAACTACTAGAAAGACCCTTTCTGCTATAGTGGGAGGTTAAAATTTCATGTTCTGAAGCTTCCCTGAAAAGTTATGGCACAATGCACAAAAACGCTTTTCAGCCTGAGATAAGGTGGGTTTTGGAACGCCAAACATAAAAGTGTTAATAACTTTGGAAAAACACTTCAGACAGTTTAGATTTGATGTGCAACTACTAGAAAGACCCTTTCTGCTATAGTGGGAGGTTAAAATTTCATGTTCTGAAGCTTCCCTGAAAAGTTATGGCACAATGCACAAAAACGCTTTTCAGCCTGAGATAAGGTGGGTTTCGGAACGCCAAACATAAAAGTGTTAATAACTTTGGAAAAACACTTCAGACAGTTTAGATTTGATGTGCAACTATTAGAAAGACCCTTTCTGCTATAGTGGGAGGTTAAAATTTCATGTTCTGAAGCTTCCCTGAAAAGTTATGGCACAATGCACAAAAACGCTTTTCAGCCTGAGATAAGGTGGGTTTCGGAACGCCAAACATAAAAGTGTTGATAACTTTCGAAAAACACTTCAGACAGCTTAGATTTGATGTGCACCTACTAGAAAGACACTTTCTGCTATAGTGGGAGGTTAAAATTTCATGTTCTGAAGCTTCCCTGAAAAGTTATGGCACAATGCACAAAAACGCTTTTCAGCCTGAGATAAGGTGGGTTTCGGAACGCCAAACATAAAAGTGTTGATAACTTTCGAAAAACACTTCAGACAGCTTAGATTTGATGTGCAACTACTAGAAAGACCCTTTCTGCTATAGTGGGAGGTTAAAATTTCATGTTCTGAAGCTTCCCTGAAAAGTTATGGCACAATGCGTAAAAACGCTTTTCAGCCTGAGATAAGGTGGGTTTCGGAACGCCAAACATAAAAGTGTTGATAACTTTGGAAAAACACTTCAGACAGTTTAGATTTGATGTGCAACTACTAGAAATACCCTTTCTGGTATAGTGGGAGGTTAAAATTTCATGTTCTGAAGCTTCCCTGAAAAGTTATGGCACAATGCACAAAAACGCTTTTCAGCCTGAGATAAGGTGGGTTTCGGAACGCCAAACATAAAAGTGTTGATAACTTTCGAAAAACACTTCAGACAGCTTAGATTTGATGTGCACCTACTAGAAAGACCCTTTCTGCTATAGTGGGAGGTTAAAATTTCATGTTCTGAAGCTTCCCTGAAAAGTTATGGCACAATGCGTAAAAACGCTTTTCAGCCTGAGATAAGGTGGGTTTCGGAACGCCAAACATAAAAGTGTTGATAACTTTCGAAAAACACTTCAGACAGCTTAGATTTGATGTGCACCTAGTAGAAAGACCCTTTCTGCTATAGTGGGAGGTTAAAATTTCATGTTCTGAAGCTTCCCTGAAAAGTTATGGCACAATGCGTAAAAACGCTTTTTAGCCTGAGATAAGGTGGGTTTCGGAACGCCAAACATAAAAGTGTTGATAACTTTGGAAAAACACTTCAGACAGTTTAGATTTGATGTGCAACTACTAGAAAGACCCTTTCTGCCATAGTGGGAGGTTAAAATTTCATGTTCTGAAGCTTCCCTGAAAAGTTATGGCACAATGCGTAAAAACGCTTTTCAGCCTGAGATAAGGTGGGTTTCGGAACGCCAAACATAAAAGTGTTGATAACTTTCGAAAAACACTTCAGACAGCTTAGATTTGATGTGCACCTAGTAGAAAGACCCTTTCTGCTATAGTGGGAGGTTAAAATTTCATGTTCTGAAGCTTCCCTGAAAAGTTATGGCACAATGCGTAAAAACGCTTTTTAGCCTGAGATAAGGTGGGTTTCGGAACGCCAAACATAAAAGTGTTGATAACTTTGGAAAAACACTTCAGACAGTTTAGATTTGATGTGCAACTACTAGAAAGACCCTTTCTGCTATAGTGGGAGGTTAAAATTTCATGTTCTGAAGCTTCCCTGAAAAGTTATGGCACAATGCACAAAAACGCTTTTCAGCCAGAGATAAGGTGGGTTTCGGAACGCCAAACATAAAAGTGTTGATAACTTTCGAAAAACACTTCAGACAGCTTAGATTTGAAGTGCAACTACTAGAAAGACCCTTTCTGCTATAGTGGGTGGTTAAAATTTCATGTTCTGAAGCTTCCCTGAAAAGTTATGGCACAATGCACAAAAACGCTTTTCAGCCTGAGATAAGGTGGGTTTCGGAACGCCAAACATAAAAGTGTTAATAACTTTGGAAAAACACTTCAGACAGTTTAGATTTGATGTGCAACTACTAGAAAGACCCTTTCTGCTATAGTGGGAGGTCAAAATTTCATGTTCTGAAGCTTCCCTGAAAAGTTATGGCACAATGCACAAAAACGCTTTTCAGCCTGAGATAAGGTGGGTTTCGGAACGCCAAACATAAAAGTGTTGATAACTTTTGAAAAACACTTCAGACAGCTTAGATTTGATGTGCAACTACTCGAAAGACCCTTTCTGCTATAGTGGGAGGTTAAAATTTCATGTTCTGAAGCTTCCCTGAAAAGTTATGGCACAATGCACAAAAACGCTTTTCAGCCTGAGATAAGGTGGGTTTCGGAACGCCAAACATAAAAGTGTTGATAACTTTGGAAAAACACTTCAGACAGTTTAGATTTGATGTGCAACTACTAGACAGACCCTTTCTGCTATAGTGGGAGGTTAAAATTTCATGTTCTGAAGCTTCCCTGAAAGGTTATGGCACAATGCACAAAAAAGCTTTTCAGCCTGAGATACGGTGGGTTTCGGAACGCCAAACATAAAAGTGTTAATAACTTTGGAAAAACACTTCAGACAGTTTAGATTTGATGTGCAACTACTAGAAAGACCCTTTCTGCTATAGTGGGAGGTTAAAATTTCATGTTCTGAAGCTTCCCTGAAAAGTTATGGCACAATGCACAAAAACGCTTTTCAGCATGAGATAAGGTGGGTTTCGGAACGCCAAACATAAAAGTGTTGATAACTTTGGAAAAACACTTCAGACAGTTTAGATTTGATGTGCAACTACTAGAAAGACCCTTTCTGCTATAGTGGGAGGTTAAAATTTCATGTTCTGAAGCTTTCCTGAAAAGTTATGGCACAATGCACAAAAACGCTTTTCAGCCTGAGATAAGGTGGGTTTCGGAACGCCAAACATAAAAATGTTGATAACTTTGGAAAAACACTTCAGACAGTTTAGATTTGATGTGCAACTACTAGAAAGACCCTTTCTGCTATAGTGGGAGGTTAAAATTTCATGTTCTGAAGCTTCCCTGAAAAGTTATGGCACAATGCACAAAAACGCTTTTCAGCCTGAGATAAGGTGGGTTTCGGAACGCCAAACATAAAAGTGTTGATAACTTTTGAAAAACACTTCAGACAGCTTCGATTTGATGTGCAACTACTAGAAAGACCCTTTCTGCTATAGTGGGAGGTTAAAATTTCATGTTCTGAAGCTTCCCTGAAATGTTATGGCACAATGCACAAAAACGCTTTTCAGCCTGAGATAAGGTGGGTTTCGGAACGCCAAACATAAAAGTGTTGATAACTTTCGAAAAACACTTCAGACAGCTTAGATTTGATGTGCACCTACTAGAAAGACGCTTTCTGCTATAGTGGGAGGTTAAAATTTCATGTTCTGAAGCTTCCCTGAAAAGTTATGGCACAATGCGTAAAAACGCTTTTCAGCCTGAGATAAGGTGGGTTTCGGAACGCCAAACATAAAAGTGTTGATAACTTTGGAAAAACATTTCAGACAGCTTAGATTTGATGTGCACCTACTAGAAAGACCCTTTCTGCTATAGTGGGAGGTTAAAATTTCATGTTCTGAAGCTTCCCTGAAAAGTTATGGCACAATGCGTAAAAACGCTTTTCAGCCTGAGATAAGGTGGGTTTCGGAACGACAAACATAAAAGTGTTGATAACTTTGGAAAAACACTTCAGACAGTTTAGATTTGATGTGCACCTACTAGAAAGACCCTTTCTGCTATAGTGGGAGGTTAAAATTTCTTGTTCTGAAGCTTCCCTGAAAAGTTATGGCACAATGCGTAAAAACGCTTTTCAGCCTGAGATAAGGTGGGTTTCGGAACGCCAAACATAAAAGTGTTGATAACTTTGGAAAAACACTTCAGACAGTTTAGATTTGATGTGCAACTACTAGAAAGACCCTTTCTGCTATAGTGGGAGATTAATATTTCATGTTCTGAAGCTTCCCTGAAAAGTTATGGCACAATGCACAAAAACGCTTTTCAGCCTGAGATAAGGTGGGTTTCGGAACGCCAAACATAAAAGTGTTAATAACTTTGGAAAAACACTTCAGACAGTTTAGATTTGATGTGCAACTACTAGAAAGACCCTTTCTGCTATAGTGGGAGGTCAAAATTTCATGTTCTGAAGCTTCCCTGAAAAGTTATGGCACAATGCACAAAAACGCTTTTCAGCCTGAGATAAGGTGGGTTTCGGAACGCCAAACATAAAAGTGTTGATAACTTTTGAAAAACACTTCAGACAGCTTAGATTTGATGTGCAACTACTAGAAAGACCCTTTCTGCTATAGTGGGAGGTTAAAATTTCATGTTCTGAAGCTTCCCTGAAAAGTTATGGCACAATGCACAAAAACGCTTTTCAGCCTGAGATAAGGTGGGTTTCGAAACGCCAAACATAAAAGTGTTGATAACTTTCGAAAAACACTTCAGACAGTTTAGATTTGATGTGCAACTACTAGAAAGACCCTTTCTGCTATAGTGGGAGGTTAAAATTTCATGTTCTGAAGCTTCCCTGAAAAGTTATGGCACAATGCACAAAAACGCTTTTCAGCCTGAGATAAGGTGGGTTTCGGAACGCCAAACATAAAAGTGTTAATAACTTTGGAAAAACACTTCAGACAGTTTAGATTTGATGTGCAACTACTAGAAAGACCCTTTCTGCTATAGTGGGAGGTTAAAATTTCATGTTCTGAAGCTTCCCTGAAAAGTTATGGCACAATGCACAAAAACGCTTTTCAGCCTGAGATAAGGTGGGTTTCGGAACGCCAAACATAAAAGTGTTGATAACTTTCGAAAAACATTTCAGACAGCTTAGATTTGATGTGCACCTACTAGAAAGACCCTTTCTGCTATAGTGGGAGGTTAAAATTTCATGTTCTGAAGCTTCCCTGAAAAGTTATGGCACAATGCGTAAAAACGCTTTTCAGCCTGAGATAAGGTGGGTTTCGGAACGACAAACATAAAAGTGTTGATAACTTTGGAAAAACACTTCAGACAGTTTAGATTTGATGTGCAACTACTAGAAAGACCCTTTCTGCTATAGTGGGAGGTTAAAATTTCATGTTCTGAAGCTTTCCTGAAAAGTTATGGCACAATGCACAAAAACGCTTTTCAGCCTGAGATAAGGTGGGTTTCGGAACGCCAAACATAAAAGTGTTAATAACTTTGGAAAAACACTTCAGACAGTTTAGATTTGATGTGCAACTACTAGAAAGACCCTTTCTGCTATAGTGGGAGGTTAAAATTTCATGTTCTGAAGCTTCCCTGAAAAGTTATTGCACAATGCACAAAAACGCTTTTCAGCCTGAGATAAGGTGGGTTTCGGAACGCCAAACATAAAGGTGTTGATAACTTTTGAAAAACACTTCAGACAGCTTTGATTTGATGTGCAACTACTAGAAAGACCCTTTCTGCTATAGTGGGAGGTTAAAATTTCATGTTCTGAAGCTTTCCTGAAAAGTTATGGCACAATGCGTAAAAACGCTTTTCAGCCTGAGATAAGGTGGGTTTCGGAACGCCAAACATAAAAGTGTTGATAACTTTGGAAAAACACTTCAGACAGTTTAGATTTGAAGTGCAACTACTAGAAAGACCCTTTCTGCTATAGTGGGAGGTTAAAATTTCATGTTCTGAAGCTTCCCTGAAAAGTTATGGTACAATGCACAAAAACGCTTTTCAGCCTGAGATAAGGTGGGTTTCGGAACGCCAAACATAAAAGTGTTAATAACTTTGGAAAAAGAGTTCAGACAGTTTAGATTTGATGTGCAACTACTAGAAAGACCCTTTCTGCTATAGTGGGAGGTCAAAATTTCATGTTCTGAAGCTTCCCTGAAAAGTTATGGCACAATGCACGAAAAGGCTTTTCAGCCTGAGATAAGGTGGGTTTCGGAACGCCAAACATAAAAGTGTTGATAACTTTTGAAAAACACTTCAGACAGCTTAGATTTGATGTGCAACTACTAGAAAGACCCTTTCTGCTATAGTGGGAGGTTAAAATTTCATGTTCTGAAGCTTCCCTGAAATGTTATGGCACAATGCACAAAAACGCTTTTCATCCTGAGATAAGGTGGGTTTCGGAACGCCAAACATAAAAGTGTTGATAACTTTCGAAAAACACTTCAGACAGCTTAGATTTGATGTGCACCTACTAGAAAGACCCTTTCTGCTATAGTGGGAGGTTAAAATTTCATGTTCTGAAGCTTCCCTGAAAAGTTATGGCACAATGCGTAAAAAATGCTTTTCAGCCTGAGATAAGGTGGGTTTCGGAACGCCAAACATAAAAGTGTTGATAACTTTGGAAAAACACTTCAGACAGTTTAGATTTGATGTGCAACTACTAGAAAGACCCTTTCTGCTATAGTGGGAGGTTAAAATTTCATGTTCTGAAGCTTCCCTGAAAAGTTATGGCACAATGCACAAAAACGCTTTTCAGCCTGAGATAAGGTGGGTTTCGGACCGCCAAACATAAAAGTGTTGATAACTTTCGAAAAACACTTCAGACAGCTTAGATTTGATGTGCACCTACTAGAAAGACCCTTTCTGCTATAGTGGGAGGTTAAAATTTCATGTTCTGAAGCTTCCCTGAAAAGTTATGGCACAATGCACAAAAACGCTTTTCAGCCAGAGATAAGGTGGGTTTCGGAACGCCAAACATAAAGGTGTTGATAACTTTTGAAAAACACTTCAGACAGCTTAGATTTGATGTGCAACTACTAGAAAGACCCTTTCTGCTATAGTGGGAGGTTAAAATTTCATGTTCTGAAGCTTCCCTGAAAAGTTATGGCACAATGCTCAAAAACTCTTTTCAGCCTGAGATAAGGTGGGTTTCGGAACGCCAAACATAAAAGTGTTGATAACTTTCGAAAAACACTTCAGACAGCTTAGATTTGATGTGCACCTACTAGAAAGACCCTTTCTGCTATAGTGGGAGGTTAAAATTTCATGTTCTGAAGCTTCCCTGAAAAGTTATGGCACAATGCTAAAAACGCTTTTCAGCCTGAGATAAGGTGGGTTTCGGAACGCCAAACATAAAAGTGTTGATAACTTTGGAAAAACACCTCAGACAGTTTAGATTTGATGTGCACCTACTAGAAAGACCCTTTCTGCTATAGTGGGAGGTTAAAATTTCTTGTTCTGAAGCTTCCCTGAAAAGTTATGGCACAATGCGTAAAAACGCTTTTCAGCCTGAGATAAGGTGGGTTTCGGAACGCCAAACATAAAAGTGTTGATAACTTTGGAAAAACACTTCAGACAGTTTAGATTTGATGTGCAACTACTAGAAAGACCCTTTCTGCTATAGTGGGAGATTAATATTTCATGTTCTGAAGCTTCCCTGAAAAGTTATGGCACAATGCACAAAAACGCTTTTCAGCCTGAGATAAGGTGGGTTTCGGAACGCCAAACATAAAAGTGTTAATAACTTTGGAAAAACACTTCAGACAGTTTAGATTTGATGTGCAACTACTAGAAAGACCCTTTCTGCTATAGTGGGAGGTCAAAATTTCATGTTCTGAAGCTTCCCTGAAAAGTTATGGCACAATGCACAAAAACGCTTTTCAGCCTGAGATAAGGTGGGTTTCGGAACGCCAAACATAAAAGTGTTGATAACTTTTGAAAAACACTTCAGACAGCTTAGATTTGATGTGCAACTACTAGAAAGACCCTTTCTGCTATAGTGGGAGGTTAAAATTTCATGTTCTGAAGCTTCCCTGAAAAGTTATGGCACAATGCACAAAAACGCTTTTCAGCCTGAGATAAGGTGGGTTTCGAAACGCCAAACATAAAAGTGTTGATAACTTTCGAAAAACACTTCAGACAGTTTAGATTTGATGTGCAACTACTAGAAAGACCCTTTCTGCTATAGTGGGAGGTTAAAATTTCATGTTCTGAAGCTTCCCTGAAAAGTTATGGTACAATGCACAAAAACGCTTTTCAGCCTGAGATAAGGTGGGTTTCGGAACGCCAAACATAAAAGTGTTAATAACTTTGGAAAAAGAGTTCAGACAGTTTAGATTTGATGTGCAACTACTAGAAAGACCCTTTCTGCTATAGTGGGAGGTCAAAATTTCATGTTCTGAAGCTTCCCTGAAAAGTTATGGCACAATGCACGAAAAGGCTTTTCAGCCTGAGATAAGGTGGGTTTCGGAACGCCAAACATAAAAGTGTTGATAACTTTTGAAAAACACTTCAGACAGCTTAGATTTGATGTGCAACTACTAGAAAGACCCTTTCTGCTATAGTGGGAGGTTAAAATTTCATGTTCTGAAGCTTCCCTGAAATGTTATGGCACAATGCACAAAAACGCTTTTCATCCTGAGATAAGGTGGGTTTCGGAACGCCAAACATAAAAGTGTTGATAACTTTCGAAAAACACTTCAGACAGCTTAGATTTGATGTGCACCTACTAGAAAGACCCTTTCTGCTATAGTGGGAGGTTAAAATTTCATGTTCTGAAGCTTCCCTGAAAAGTTATGGCACAATGCACAAAAACGCTTTTCAGCCTGAGATAAGGTGGGTTTCGGAACGCCAAACATAAAAGTGTTGATAACTTTCGAAAAACATTTCAGACAGCTTAGATTTGATGTGCACCTACTAGAAAGACCCTTTCTGCTATAGTGGGAGGTTAAAATTTCATGTTCTGAAGCTTCCCTGAAAAGTTATGGCACAATGCGTAAAAACGCTTTTCAGCCTGAGATAAGGTGGGTTTCGGAACGACAAACATAAAAGTGTTGATAACTTTGGAAAAACACTTCAGACAGTTTAGATTTGATGTGCAACTACTAGAAAGACCCTTTCTGCTATAGTGGGAGGTTAAAATTTCATGTTCTGAAGCTTTCCTGAAAAGTTATGGCACAATGCACAAAAACGCTTTTCAGCCTGAGATAAGGTGGGTTTCGGAACGCCAAACATAAAAGTGTTAATAACTTTGGAAAAACACTTCAGACAGTTTAGATTTGATGTGCAACTACTAGAAAGACCCTTTCTGCTATAGTGGGAGGTTAAAATTTCATGTTCTGAAGCTTCCCTGAAAAGTTATTGCACAATGCACAAAAACGCTTTTCAGCCTGAGATAAGGTGGGTTTCGGAACGCCAAACATAAAGGTGTTGATAACTTTTGAAAAACACTTCAGACAGCTTTGATTTGATGTGCAACTACTAGAAAGACCCTTTCTGCTATAGTGGGAGGTTAAAATTTCATGTTCTGAAGCTTTCCTGAAAAGTTATGGCACAATGCGTAAAAACGCTTTTCAGCCTGAGATAAGGTGGGTTTCGGAACGCCAAACATAAAAGTGTTGATAACTTTGGAAAAACACTTCAGACAGTTTAGATTTGAAGTGCAACTACTAGAAAGACCCTTTCTGCTATAGTGGGAGGTTAAAATTTCATGTTCTGAAGCTTCCCTGAAAAGTTATGGTACAATGCACAAAAACGCTTTTCAGCCTGAGATAAGGTGGGTTTCGGAACGCCAAACATAAAAGTGTTAATAACTTTGGAAAAAGAGTTCAGACAGTTTAGATTTGATGTGCAACTACTAGAAAGACCCTTTCTGCTATAGTGGGAGGTCAAAATTTCATGTTCTGAAGCTTCCCTGAAAAGTTATGGCACAATGCACGAAAAGGCTTTTCAGCCTGAGATAAGGTGGGTTTCGGAACGCCAAACATAAAAGTGTTGATAACTTTTGAAAAACACTTCAGACAGCTTAGATTTGATGTGCAACTACTAGAAAGACCCTTTCTGCTATAGTGGGAGGTTAAAATTTCATGTTCTGAAGCTTCCCTGAAATGTTATGGCACAATGCACAAAAACGCTTTTCATCCTGAGATAAGGTGGGTTTCGGAACGCCAAACATAAAAGTGTTGATAACTTTCGAAAAACACTTCAGACAGCTTAGATTTGATGTGCACCTACTAGAAAGACCCTTTCTGCTATAGTGGGAGGTTAAAATTTCATGTTCTGAAGCTTCCCTGAAAAGTTATGGCACAATGCGTAAAAAATGCTTTTCAGCCTGAGATAAGGTGGGTTTCGGAACGCCAAACATAAAAGTGTTGATAACTTTGGAAAAACACTTCAGACAGTTTAGATTTGATGTGCAACTACTAGAAAGACCCTTTCTGCTATAGTGGGAGGTTAAAATTTCATGTTCTGAAGCTTCCCTGAAAAGTTATGGCACAATGCACAAAAACGCTTTTCAGCCTGAGATAAGGTGGGTTTCGGACCGCCAAACATAAAAGTGTTGATAACTTTCGAAAAACACTTCAGACAGCTTAGATTTGATGTGCACCTACTAGAAAGACCCTTTCTGCTATAGTGGGAGGTTAAAATTTCATGTTCTGAAGCTTCCCTGAAAAGTTATGGCACAATGCACAAAAACGCTTTTCAGCCAGAGATAAGGTGGGTTTCGGAACGCCAAACATAAAGGTGTTGATAACTTTTGAAAAACACTTCAGACAGCTTAGATTTGATGTGCAACTACTAGAAAGACCCTTTCTGCTATAGTGGGAGGTTAAAATTTCATGTTCTGAAGCTTCCCTGAAAAGTTATGGCACAATGCTCAAAAACTCTTTTCAGCCTGAGATAAGGTGGGTTTCGGAACGCCAAACATAAAAGTGTTGATAACTTTCGAAAAACACTTCAGACAGCTTAGATTTGATGTGCACCTACTAGAAAGACCCTTTCTGCTATAGTGGGAGGTTAAAATTTCATGTTCTGAAGCTTCCCTGAAAAGTTATGGCACAATGCTAAAAACGCTTTTCAGCCTGAGATAAGGTGGGTTTCGGAACGCCAAACATAAAAGTGTTGATAACTTTGGAAAAACACCTCAGACAGTTTAGATTTGATGTGCAACTACTAGAAAGACCCTTTCTGCTATAGTGGGAGGTTAAAATTTCATGTTCTGAAGCTTCCCTGAAAAGTTATGGCACAATGCACAAAAACGCTTTTCAGCCTGAGATAAGGTGGGTTTCGGAACGCCAAACATAAAAGTGTTGATAACTTTCCAAAAACACTTCAGACAGCTTAGATTTGATGTGCACCTACTAGAAAGACCCTTTCTGCTATAGTGGGAGGTTAAAATTTCATGTTCTGAAGCTTCCCTGAAAAGTTATGGCACAATGCACAAAAACGCTTTTCAGCCTGAGATAAGGTGGGTTTCGGAACGCCAAACATAAAAGTGTTGATAACTTTCGAAAAACACTTCAGACAGCTTAGATTTGATGTGCACCTACTAGAAAGACCCTTTCTGCTATAGTGGGAGGTTAAAATTTCATGTTCTGAAGCTTCCCTGAAAAGTTATGGCACAATGCTCAAAAACTCTTTTCAGCCTGAGATAAGGTGGGTTTCGGAACGCCAAACATAAAAGTGTTGATAACTTTCGAAAAACACTTCAGACAGCTTAGATTTGATGTGCACCTACTAGAAAGACCCTTTCTGCTATAGTGGGAGGTTAAAATTTCATGTTCTGAAGCTTCCCTGAAAAGTTATGGCACAATGCTAAAAACGCTTTTCAGCCTGAGATAAGGTGGGTTTCGGAACGCCAAACATAAAAGTGTTGATAACTTTGGAAAAACACCTCAGACAGTTTAGATTTGATGTGCAACTACTAGAAAGACCCTTTCTGCTATAGTGGGAGGTTAAAATTTCATGTTCTGAAGCTTCCCTGAAAAGTTATGGCACAATGCACAAAAACGCTTTTCAGCCTGAGATAAGGTGGGTTTCGGAACGCCAAACATAAAAGTGTTGATAACTTTCCAAAAACACTTCAGACAGCTTAGATTTGATGTGCACCTACTAGAAAGACCCTTTCTGCTATAGTGGGAGGTTAAAATTTCATGTTCTGAAGCTTCCCTGAAAAGTTATGGCACAATGCACAAAAACGCTTTTCAGCCTGAGATAAGGTGGGTTTCGGAACGCCAAACATAAAAGTGTTGATAACTTTCGAAAAACACTTCAGACAGCTTAGATTTGATGTGCACCTACTAGAAAGACCCTTTCTGCTATAGTGGGAGGTTAAAATTTCATGTTCTGAAGCTTCCCTGAAAAGTTATGGCACAATGCACAAAAACGCTTTTCATCCTGAGATAAGGTGGGTTTCGGAACGCCAAACATAAAAGTGTTGATAACTTTCGAAAAACACTTCAGACAGCTTAGATTTGATGTGCACCTACTAGAAAGACCCTTTCTGCTATAGTGGGAGGTTAAAATTTCATGTTCTGAAGCTTCCCTGAAAAGTTATGGCACAATGCGTAAAAACGCTTTTCAGCCTGAGATAAGGTGGGTTTCGGAACGCCAAACATAAAAGTGTTGATAACTTTGGAAAAACACTTCAGACAGTTTAGATTTGATGTGCAACTACTAGAAAGACCCTTTCTGCTATAGTGGGAGGTTAAAATTTCATGTTCTGAAGCTTCCCTGAAAAGTTATGGCACAATGCACAAAAACGCTTTTCAGCCCTAGATAAGGTGGGTTTCGGACCGCCAAACATAAAAGTGTTGATAACTTTCGAAAAACACTTCAGACAGCTTAGATTTGATGTGCACCTACTAGAAAGACCCTTTCTGCTATAGTGGGAGGTTAAAATTTCATGTTCTGAAGCTTCCCTGAAAAGTTATGGCACAATGCACAAAAACGCTTTTCAGCCTGAGATAAGGTGGGTTTCGGAACGCCAAACATAAAGGTGTTGATAACTTTTGAAAAACACTTCAGACAGCTTAGATTTGATGTGCAACTACTAGAAAGACCCTTTCTGCTATAGTGGGAGGTTAAAATTTCATGTTCTGAAGCTTTCCTGAAAAGTTATGGCACAATGCACAAAAACGCTTTTCAGCCTGAGATAAGGTGGGTTTCGGAACGCCAAACATAAAAGTGTTAATAACTTTGGAAAAACACTTCAGACAGTTTAGATTTGATGTGCAACTACTAGAAAGACCCTTTCTGCTATAGTGGGAGGTTAAAATTTCATGTTCTGAAGCTTTCCTGAAAAGTTATGGCACAATGCGTAAAAACGCTTTTCAGCCTGAGATAAGGTGGGTTTCGGAACGCCAAACATAAAAGTGTTAATAACTTTGGAAAAACACTTCAGACAGTTTAGATTTGATGTGCAACTACTAGAAAGACCCTTTCTGCTATAGTGGGAGGTCAAAATTTCATGTTCTGAAGCTTCCCTGAAAAGTTATGGCACAATGCACGAAAACGCTTTTCAGCCTGAGATAAGGTGGGTTTCGGAACGCCAAACATAAAAGTGTTGATAACTTTTGAAAAACACTTCAGACAGCTTAGATTTGATGTGCAACTACTAGAAAGACCCTTTCTGCTATAGTGGGAGGTTAAAATTTCATGTTCTGAAGCTTCCCTGAAATGTTATGGCACAATGCACAAAAACGCTTTTCATCCTGAGATAAGGTGGGTTTCGGAACGCCAAACATAAAAGTGTTGATAACTTTCGAAAAACACTTCAGACAGCTTAGATTTGATGTGCACCTACTAGAAAGACCCTTTCTGCTATAGTGGGAGGTTAAAATTTCATGTTCTGAAGCTTCCCTGAAAAGTTATGGCACAATGCCTAAAAACGCTTTTCAGCCTGAGATAAGGTGGGTTTCGGAACGCCAAACATAAAAGTGTTGATAACTTTGGAAAAACACTTCAGACAGTTTAGATTTGATGTGCAACTACTAGAAAGACCCTTTCTGCTATAGTGGGAGGTTAAAATTTCATGTTCTGAAGCTTCCCTGAAAAGTTATGGCACAATGCACAAAAACGCTTTTCAGCCTGAGATAAGGTGGGTTTCGGACCGCCAAACATAAAAGTGTTGATAACTTTCGAAAAACACTTCAGACAGCTTAGATTTGATGTGCACCTACTAGAAAGACCCTTTCTGCTATAGTGGGAGGTTAAAATTTCATGTTCTGAAGCTTCCCTGAAAAGTTATGGCACAATGCACAAAAACGCTTTTCAGCCTGAGATAAGGTGGGTTTCGGAACGCCAAACATAAAAGTGTTGATAACTTTCGAAAAACACTTCAGACAGCTTAGATTTGATGTGCACCTACTAGATGGACCCTTTCTGCTATAGTGGGAGGTTAAAATTTCATGTTCTGAAGCTTCCCTGAAAAGTTATGGCACAATGCGTAAAAACGCTTTTCAGCCTGAGATAAGGTGGGTTTCGGAACGCCAAACATAAAAGTGTTGATAACTTTGGAAAAACACTTCAGACAGTTTAGATTTGATGTGCAACTACTAGAAAGACCCTTTCTGCTATAGTGGGAGGTTAAAATTTCATGTTCTGAAGCTTCCCTGAAAAGTTATGGCACAATGCACAAAAACGCTTTTCAGCCTGAGATAAGGTGGGTTTCGGAACGCCAAACATAAAAGTGTTGATAACTTTCGAAAAACACTTCAGACAGCTTAGATTTGATGTGCACCTACTAGAAAGACCCTTTCTGCTATAGTGGGAGGTTAAAATTTCATCTTCTGAAGCTTCCCTGAAAAGTTATGGCACAATGCACAAAAACGCTTTTCAGCCTGAGATAAGGTGGGTTTCGGAACGCCAAACATAAAAGTGTTGATAACTTTCGAAAAACACTTCAGACAGCTTAGATTTGATGTGCACCTACTAGAAAGACCCTTTCTGCTATAGTGGGAGGTTAAAATTTCATGTTCTGAAGCTTCCCTGAAAAGTTATGGCACAATGCGTAAAAACGCTTTTCAGCCTGAGATAAGGTGGGTTTCGGAACGCCAAACATAAAAGTGTTGATAACTTTTGAAAAACACTTCAGACAGCTTAGATTTGATGTGCAACTACTAGAAAGACCCTTTCTGCTATAGTGGGAGGTTAAAATTTCATGTTCTGAAGCTTCCCTGAAAAGTCATGGCACAATGCACAAAAACGCTTTTCATCCTGAGATAAGGTGGGTTTCGGAACGCCAAACATAAAAGTGTTGATAACTTTCGAAAAACACTTCAGACAGCTTAGATTTGATGTGCACCTACTAGAAAGACCCTTTCTGCTATAGTGGGAGGTTAAAATTTCATGTTCTGAAGCTTCCCTGAAAAGTTATGGCACAATGCGTAAAAACGCTTTTCAGCCTGAGATAAGGTGGGTTTCGGAACGCCAAACATAAAAGTGTTGATAACTTTCGAAAAACACTTCAGACAGCTTAGATTTGATGTGCACCTACTAGAAGGACCCTTTCTGCTATAGTGGGAGGTTAAAATTTCATGTTCTGAAGCTTCCCTGAAAAGTTATGGCACAATGCGTAAAAACGCTTTTCAGCCTGAGATAAGGTGGGTTTCGGAACGCCAAACATAAAAGTGTTGATAACTTTGGAAAAACACTTCAGACAGTTTAGATTTGATGTGCAACTACTAGAAAGACCCTTTCTGCTATAGTGGGAGGTTAAAATTTCATGTTCTGAAGCTTCCCTGAAAAGTTATGGCACAATGCACAAAAACGCCTTTCAGCCTGAGATAAGGTGGGTTTCGGAACGCCAAACATAAAAGTGTTGATAACTTTCGAAAAACACTTCAGACAGCTTAGATTTGATGTGCACCTACTAGATGGACCCTTTCTGCTATAGTGGGAGGTTAAAATTTCATGTTCTGAAGCTTCCCTGAAAAGTTATGGCACAATGCGTAAAAACGCTTTTCAGGCTGAGATAAGGTGGGTTTCGGAACGCCAAACATAAAAGTGTTGATAACTTTGGAAAAACACTTCAGACAGTTTAGATTTGATGTGCAACTACTAGAAAGATCCTCTCTGCTATAGTGGGAGGTTAAAATTTCATGTTCTGAAGCTTCCCTGAAAAGTTATGGCACAATGCGTAAAAACGCTTTTCAGCCTGAGATAAGGTGGGTTTCGGAACGCCAAACATAAAAGTGTTGATAACTTTGGAAAAACACTTCAGACAGTTTAGATTTGATGTGCAACTACTAGAAAGACCCTTTCTGCTATAGTGGGAGGTTAAAATTTCATGTTCTGAAGCTTCCCTGAAAAGTTATGGCACAATGCACAAAAACGCTTTTCAGCCTGAGATAAGGTGGGTTTCGGACCGCCAAACATAAAAGTGTTGATAACTTTCGAAAAACACTTCAGACAGCTTAGATTTGATGTGCAACTACTAGAAAGACCCTTTCTGCTATAGTGGGAGGTTAAAATTTCATGTTCTGAAGCTTCCCTGAAAAGTTATGGCACAATGCACAAAAACGCTTTTCAGCCTGAGATAAGGTGGGTTTCGGAACGCCAAACATAAAGGTGTTGATAACTTTTGAAAAACACTTCAGACAGCTTAGATTTGATGTGCAACTACTAGAAAGACCCTTTCTGCTATAGTGGGAGGTTAAAATTTCATGTTCTGAAGCTTCGCTGAAAAGTTATGGCACAATGCACAAAAACTCTTTTCAGCCTGAGATAAGGTGGGTTTCGGAACGCCAAACATAAAAGTGTTGATAACTTTCGAAAAACACTTCAGACAGCTTAGATTTGATGTGCACCTACTAGAAAGACCCTTTCTGCTATAGTGGGAGGTTAAAATTTCATCTTCTGAAGCTTCCCTGAAAAGTTATGGCACAATGCACAAAAACGCTTTTCAGCCTGAGATAAGGTGGGTTTCGGACCGCCAAACATAAAAGTGTTGATAACTTTCGAAAAACACTTCAGACAGCTTAGATTTGATGTGCACCTACTAGAAAGACCCTTTCTGCTATAGTGGGAGGTTAAAATTTCATGTTCTGAAGCTTCCCTGAAAAGTTATGGCACAATGCACAAAAACGCTTTTCAGCCTGAGATAAGGTGGGTTTCGGAACGCCAAACATAAAAGTGTTGATAACTTTCGAAAAACACTTCAGACAGCTTAGATTTGATGTGCACCTACTAGATGGACCCTTTCTGCTATAGTGGGAGGTTAAAATTTCATGTTCTGAAGCTTCCCTGAAAAGTTATGGCACAATGCGTAAAAACGCTTTTCAGCCTGAGATAAGGTGGGTTTCGGAACGCCAAACATAAAAGTGTTGATAACTTTGGAAAAACACTTCAGACAGTTTAGATTTGATGTGCAACTACTAGAAAGACCCTTTCTGCTATAGTGGGAGGTTAAAATTTCATGTTCTGAAGCTTCCCTGAAAAGTTATGGCACAATGCACAAAAACGCTTTTCAGCCTGAGATAAGGTGGGTTTCGGAACGCCAAACACAAAAGTGTTGATAACTTTCGAAAAACACTTCAGACAGCTTAGATTTGATGTGCACCTACTAGAAAGACCCTTTCTGCTATAGTGGGAGGTTAAAATTTCATCTTCTGAAGCTTCCCTGAAAAGTTATGGCACAATGCACAAAAACGCTTTTCAGCCTGAGATAAGGTGGGTTTCGGAACGCCAAACATAAAAGTGTTGATAACTTTCGAAAAACACTTCAGACAGCTTAGATTTGATGTGCACCTACTAGAAAGACCCTTTCTGCTATAGTGGGAGGTTAAAATTTCATGTTCTGAAGCTTCCCTGAAAAGTTATGGCACAATGCGTAAAAACGCTTTTCAGCCTGAGATAAGGTGGGTTTCGGAACGCCAAACATAAAAGTGTTGATAACTTTTGAAAAACACTTCAGACAGCTTAGATTTGATGTGCAACTACTAGAAAGACCCTTTCTGCTATAGTGGGAGGTTAAAATTTCATGTTCTGAAGCTTCCCTGAAAAGTCATGGCACAATGCACAAAAACGCTTTTCATCCTGAGATAAGGTGGGTTTCGGAACGCCAAACATAAAAGTGTTGATAACTTTCGAAAAACACTTCAGACAGCTTAGATTTGATGTGCACCTACTAGAAAGACCCTTTCTGCTATAGTGGGAGGTTAAAATTTCATGTTCTGAAGCTTCCCTGAAAAGTTATGGCACAATGCGTAAAAACGCTTTTCAGCCTGAGATAAGGTGGGTTTCGGAACGCCAAACATAAAAGTGTTGATAACTTTCGAAAAACACTTCAGACAGCTTAGATTTGATGTGCACCTACTAGAAGGACCCTTTCTGCTATAGT
This sequence comes from Synchiropus splendidus, assembly GCF_027744825.2. Taxonomy (NCBI): domain Eukaryota; kingdom Metazoa; phylum Chordata; class Actinopteri; order Syngnathiformes; family Callionymidae; genus Synchiropus; species Synchiropus splendidus. The sequence continues at coordinate 366,338 of NW_026527070.1, forward strand.
GGGAGGTTAAAATTTCATGTTCTGAAGCTTCCCTGAAAAGTTATGGCACAATGCGTAAAAACGCTTTTCAGCCTGAGATAAGGTGGGTTTCGGAACGCCAAACATAAAAGTGTTGATAACTTTGGAAAAACACTTCAGACAGTTTAGATTTGATGTGCAACTACTAGAAAGACCCTTTCTGCTATAGTGGGAGGTTAAAATTTCATGTTCTGAAGCTTCCCTGAAAAGTTATGGCACAATGCACAAAAACGCCTTTCAGCCTGAGATAAGGTGGGTTTCGGAACGCCAAACATAAAAGTGTTGATAACTTTCGAAAAACACTTCAGACAGCTTAGATTTGATGTGCACCTACTAGATGGACCCTTTCTGCTATAGTGGGAGGTTAAAATTTCATGTTCTGAAGCTTCCCTGAAAAGTTATGGCACAATGCGTAAAAACGCTTTTCAGGCTGAGATAAGGTGGGTTTCGGAACGCCAAACATAAAAGTGTTGATAACTTTGGAAAAACACTTCAGACAGTTTAGATTTGATGTGCAACTACTAGAAAGATCCTCTCTGCTATAGTGGGAGGTTAAAATTTCATGTTCTGAAGCTTCCCTGAAAAGTTATGGCACAATGCGTAAAAACGCTTTTCAGCCTGAGATAAGGTGGGTTTCGGAACGCCAAACATAAAAGTGTTGATAACTTTGGAAAAACACTTCAGACAGTTTAGATTTGATGTGCAACTACTAGAAAGACCCTTTCTGCTATAGTGGGAGGTTAAAATTTCATGTTCTGAAGCTTCCCTGAAAAGTTATGGCACAATGCACAAAAACGCTTTTCAGCCTGAGATAAGGTGGGTTTCGGACCGCCAAACATAAAAGTGTTGATAACTTTCGAAAAACACTTCAGACAGCTTAGATTTGATGTGCAACTACTAGAAAGACCCTTTCTGCTATAGTGGGAGGTTAAAATTTCATGTTCTGAAGCTTCCCTGAAAAGTTATGGCACAATGCACAAAAACGCTTTTCAGCCTGAGATAAGGTGGGTTTCGGAACGCCAAACATAAAGGTGTTGATAACTTTTGAAAAACACTTCAGACAGCTTAGATTTGATGTGCAACTACTAGAAAGACCCTTTCTGCTATAGTGGGAGGTTAAAATTTCATGTTCTGAAGCTTCGCTGAAAAGTTATGGCACAATGCACAAAAACTCTTTTCAGCCTGAGATAAGGTGGGTTTCGGAACGCCAAACATAAAAGTGTTGATAACTTTCGAAAAACACTTCAGACAGCTTAGATTTGATGTGCACCTACTAGAAAGACCCTTTCTGCTATAGTGGGAGGTTAAAATTTCATCTTCTGAAGCTTCCCTGAAAAGTTATGGCACAATGCACAAAAACGCTTTTCAGCCTGAGATAAGGTGGGTTTCGGAACGCCAAACATAAAAGTGTTGATAACTTTGAAAAACACTTCAGACAGCTTAGATTTGATGTGCACCTACTAGAAAGACCCTTTCTGCTATAGTGGGAGGTTAAAATTTCATGTTCTGAAGCTTCCCTGAAAAGTTATGGCACAATGCGTAAAAACGCTTTTCAGCCTGAGATAAGGTGGGTTTCGGAACGCCAAACATAAAAGTGTTGATAACTTTTGAAAAACACTTCAGACAGCTTAGATTTGATGTGCAACTACTAGAAAGACCCTTTCTGCTATAGTGGGAGGTTAAAATTTCATGTTCTGAAGCTTCCCTGAAAAGTCATGGCACAATGCACAAAAACGCTTTTCATCCTGAGATAAGGTGGGTTTCGGAACGCCAAACATAAAAGTGTTGATAACTTTCGAAAAACACTTCAGACAGCTTAGATTTGATGTGCACCTACTAGAAAGACCCTTTCTGCTATAGTGGGAGGTTAAAATTTCATGTTCTGAAGCTTCCCTGAAAAGTTATGGCACAATGCGTAAAAACGCTTTTCAGCCTGAGATAAGGTGGGTTTCGGAACGCCAAACATAAAAGTGTTGATAACTTTGGAAAAACACTTCAGACAGTTTAGATTTGATGTGCAACTACTAGAAAGACCCTTTCTGCTATAGTGGGAGGTTAAAATTTCATGTTCTGAAGCTTCCCTGAAAAGTTATGGCACAATGCACAAAAACGCTTTTCAGCCTGAGATAAGGTGGGTTTCGGACCGCCAAACATAAAAGTGTTGATAACTTTCGAAAAACACTTCAGACAGCTTAGATTTGATGTGCACCTACTAGAAAGACCCTTTCTGCTATAGTGGGAGGTTAAAATTTCATGTTCTGAAGCTTCCCTGAAAAGTTATGGCACAATGCACAAAAACTCTTTTCAGCCTGAGATAAGGTGGGTTTCGGAACGCCAAACATAAAAGTGTTGATAACTTTCGAAAAACACTTCAGACAGCTTAGATTTGATGTGCACCTACTAGAAGGACCCTTTCTGCTATAGTGGGAGGTTAAAATTTCATGTTCTGAAGCTTCCCTGAAAAGTTATGGCACAATGCGTAAAAACGCTTTTCAGCCTGAGATAAGGTGGGTTTCGGAACGCCAAACATAAAAGTGTTGATAACTTTGGAAAAACACTTCAGACAGTTTAGATTTGATGTGCAACTACTAGAAAGACCCTTTCTGCTATAGTGGGAGGTTAAAATTTCATGTTCTGAAGCTTCCCTGAAAAGTTATGGCACAATGCACAAAAACGCTTTTCAGCCTGAGATAAGGTGGGTTTCGGAACGCCAAACATAAAAGTGTTGATAACTTTCGAAAAACACTTCAGACAGCTTAGATTTGATGTGCACCTACTAGATGGACCCTTTCTGCTATAGTGGGAGGTTAAAATTTCATGTTCTGAAGCTTCCCTGAAAAGTCATGGCACAATGCACAAAAACGCTTTTCATCCTGAGATAAGGTGGGTTTCGGAACGCCAAACATAAAAGTGTTGATAACTTTCGAAAAACACTTCAGACAGCTTAGATTTGATGTGCACCTACTAGAAAGACCCTTTCTGCTATAGTGGGAGGTTAAAATTTCATGTTCTGAAGCTTCCCTGAAAAGTTATGGCACAATGCGTAAAAACGCTTTTCAGCCTGAGATAAGGTGGGTTTCGGAACGCCAAACATAAAAGTGTTGATAACTTTGGAAAAACACTTCAGACAGTTTAGATTTGATGTGCAACTACTAGAAAGACCCTTTCTGCTATAGTGGGAGGTTAAAATTTCATGTTCTGAAGCTTCCCTGAAAAGTTATGGCACAATGCACAAAAACGCTTTTCAGCCTGAGATAAGGTGGGTTTCGGACCGCCAAACATAAAAGTGTTGATAACTTTCGAAAAACACTTCAGACAGCTTAGATTTGATGTGCACCTACTAGAAAGATCCTCTCTGCTATAGTGGGAGGTTAAAATTTCATGTTCTGAAGCTTCCCTGAAAAGTTATGGCACAATGCGTAAAAACGCTTTTCAGCCTGAGATAAGGTGGGTTTCGGAACGCCAAACATAAAAGTGTTGATAACTTTGGAAAAACACTTCAGACAGTTTAGATTTGATGTGCAACTACTAGAAAGACCCTTTCTGCTATAGTGGGAGGTTAAAATTTCATGTTCTGAAGCTTCCCTGAAAAGTTATGGCACAATGCACAAAAACGCTTTTCAGCCTGAGATAAGGTGGGTTTCGGACCGCCAAACATAAAAGTGTTGATAACTTTCGAAAAACACTTCAGACAGCTTAGATTTGATGTGCAACTACTAGAAAGACCCTTTCTGCTATAGTGGGAGGTTAAAATTTCATGTTCTGAAGCTTCCCTGAAAAGTTATGGCACAATGCACAAAAACGCTTTTCAGCCTGAGATAAGGTGGGTTTCGGAACGCCAAACATAAAGGTGTTGATAACTTTTGAAAAACACTTCAGACAGCTTAGATTTGATGTGCAACTACTAGAAAGACCCTTTCTGCTATAGTGGGAGGTTAAAATTTCATGTTCTGAAGCTTCGCTGAAAAGTTATGGCACAATGCACAAAAACTCTTTTCAGCCTGAGATAAGGTGGGTTTCGGAACGCCAAACATAAAAGTGTTGATAACTTTCGAAAAACACTTCAGACAGCTTAGATTTGATGTGCACCTACTAGAAAGACCCTTTCTGCTATAGTGGGAGGTTAAAATTTCATCTTCTGAAGCTTCCCTGAAAAGTTATGGCACAATGCACAAAAACGCTTTTCAGCCTGAGATAAGGTGGGTTTCGGAACGCCAAACATAAAAGTGTTGATAACTTTGAAAAACACTTCAGACAGCTTAGATTTGATGTGCACCTACTAGAAAGACCCTTTCTGCTATAGTGGGAGGTTAAAATTTCATGTTCTGAAGCTTCCCTGAAAAGTTATGGCACAATGCGTAAAAACGCTTTTCAGCCTGAGATAAGGTGGGTTTCGGAACGCCAAACATAAAAGTGTTGATAACTTTTGAAAAACACTTCAGACAGCTTAGATTTGATGTGCAACTACTAGAAAGACCCTTTCTGCTATAGTGGGAGGTTAAAATTTCATGTTCTGAAGCTTCCCTGAAAAGTCATGGCACAATGCACAAAAACGCTTTTCATCCTGAGATAAGGTGGGTTTCGGAACGCCAAACATAAAAGTGTTGATAACTTTCGAAAAACACTTCAGACAGCTTAGATTTGATGTGCACCTACTAGAAAGACCCTTTCTGCTATAGTGGGAGGTTAAAATTTCATGTTCTGAAGCTTCCCTGAAAAGTTATGGCACAATGCGTAAAAACGCTTTTCAGCCTGAGATAAGGTGGGTTTCGGAACGCCAAACATAAAAGTGTTGATAACTTTGGAAAAACACTTCAGACAGTTTAGATTTGATGTGCAACTACTAGAAAGACCCTTTCTGCTATAGTGGGAGGTTAAAATTTCATGTTCTGAAGCTTCCCTGAAAAGTTATGGCACAATGCACAAAAACGCTTTTCAGCCTGAGATAAGGTGGGTTTCGGACCGCCAAACATAAAAGTGTTGATAACTTTCGAAAAACACTTCAGACAGCTTAGATTTGATGTGCACCTACTAGAAAGACCCTTTCTGCTATAGTGGGAGGTTAAAATTTCATGTTCTGAAGCTTCCCTGAAAAGTTATGGCACAATGCACAAAAACTCTTTTCAGCCTGAGATAAGGTGGGTTTCGGAACGCCAAACATAAAAGTGTTGATAACTTTCGAAAAACACTTCAGACAGCTTAGATTTGATGTGCACCTACTAGAAGGACCCTTTCTGCTATAGTGGGAGGTTAAAATTTCATGTTCTGAAGCTTCCCTGAAAAGTTATGGCACAATGCGTAAAAACGCTTTTCAGCCTGAGATAAGGTGGGTTTCGGAACGCCAAACATAAAAGTGTTGATAACTTTGGAAAAACACTTCAGACAGTTTAGATTTGATGTGCAACTACTAGAAAGACCCTTTCTGCTATAGTGGGAGGTTAAAATTTCATGTTCTGAAGCTTCCCTGAAAAGTTATGGCACAATGCACAAAAACGCTTTTCAGCCTGAGATAAGGTGGGTTTCGGAACGCCAAACATAAAAGTGTTGATAACTTTCGAAAAACACTTCAGACAGCTTAGATTTGATGTGCACCTACTAGATGGACCCTTTCTGCTATAGTGGGAGGTTAAAATTTCATGTTCTGAAGCTTCCCTGAAAAGTTATGGCACAATGCGTAAAAACGCTTTTCAGCCTGAGATAAGGTGGGTTTCGGAACGCCAAACATAAAAGTGTTGATAACTTTGGAAAAAACACTTCAGACAGTTTAGATTTGATGTGCAACTACTAGAAAGACCCTTTCTGCTATAGTGGGAGGTTAAAATTTCATGTTTTGAAGCTTCCCTGAAAAGTTGTGGCACAATGCACAAAAACGCTTTTCAGCCTGAGATAAGGTGGGTTTCGGAACGCCAAACATAAAAGTGTTGATAACTTTCGAAAAACACTTCAGACAGCTTAGATTTGATGTGCACCTACTAGAAAGACCCTTTCTGGTATAGTGGGAGGTTAAAATTTCATGTTCTGAAGCTTCCCTGAAAAGTTATGGCTCAATGCACAAAAACGCTTTTCAGCCTGAGATAAGGTGGGTTTCGGACCGCCAAACATAAAAGTGTTGATAACTTTCGAAAAACACTTCAGACAGCTTAGATTTGATGTGCACCTACTAGAAAGACCCTTTCTGCTATAGTGGGAGGTTAAAATTTCATGTTCTGAAGCTTCCCTGAAAAGTTATGGCACAATGCACAAAAACGCTTTTCAGCCTGAGATAAGGTGGGTTTCGGAACGCCAAACATAAAAGTGTTGATAACTTTCGAAAAACACTTCAGACAGCTTAGATTTGATGTGCACCTACTAGAAGGACCCTTTCTGCTATAGTGGGAGGTTAAAATTTCATGTTCTGAAGCTTCCCTGAAAAGTTATGGCACAATGCGTAAAAACGCTTTTCAGCCTGAGATAAGGTGGGTTTCGGAACGCCAAACATAAAAGTGTTGATAACTTTGGAAAAACACTTCAGACAGTTTAGATTTGATGTGCAACTACTAGAAAGACCCTTTCTGCTATAGTGGGAGGTTAAAATTTCATGTTCTGAAGCTTCCCTGAAAAGTTATGGCACAATGCACAAAAACGCTTTTCAGCCTGAGATAAGGTGGGTTTCGGAACGCCAAACATAAAAGTGTTGATAACTTTCGAAAAACACTTCAGACAGCTTAGATTTGATGTGCACCTACTAGATGGACCCTTTCTGCTATAGTGGGAGGTTAAAATTTCATGTTCTGAAGCTTCCCTGAAAAGTTATGGCACAATGCGTAAAAACGCTTTTCAGCCTGAGATAAGGTGGGTTTCGGAACGCCAAACATAAAAGTGTTGATAACTTTGGAAAAAACACTTCAGACAGTTTAGATTTGATGTGCAACTACTAGAAAGACCCTTTCTGCTATAGTGGGAGGTTAAAATTTCATGTTTTGAAGCTTCCCTGAAAAGTTGTGGCACAATGCACAAAAACGCTTTTCAGCCTGAGATAAGGTGGGTTTCGGAACGCCAAACATAAAAGTGTTGATAACTTTCGAAAAACACTTCAGACAGCTTAGATTTGATGTGCACCTACTAGAAAGACCCTTTCTGGTATAGTGGGAGGTTAAAATTTCATGTTCTGAAGCTTCCCTGAAAAGTTATGGCTCAATACACAAAAACGCTTTTCAGCCTGAGATAAGGTGGGTTTCGGAACGCCAAACATAAAAGTGTTGATAACTTTGGAAAAACACTTCAGACAGTTTAGATTTGATGTGCAACTACTAGAAAGATCCTTTCTGCTATAGTGGGAGGTTAAAATTTCATGTTCTGAAGCTTCCCTGAAAAGTTATGGCACAATGCGTAAAAACGCTTTTCAGCCTGAGATAAGGTGGGTTTCGGAACGCCAAACATAAAAGTGTTGATAACTTTGGAAAAACACTTCAGACAGTTTAGATTTGATGTGCAACTACTAGAAAGACCCTTTCTGCTATAGTGGGAGGTTAAAATTTCATGTTCTGAAGCTTCCCTGAAAAGTTATGGCACAATGCACAAAAACGCTTTTCAGCCTGAGATAAGGTGGGTTTCGGACCGCCAAACATAAAAGTGTTGATAACTTTCGAAAAACACTTCAGACAGCTTAGATTTGATGTGCACCTACTAGAAAGACCCTTTCTGCTATAGTGGGAGGTTAAAATTTCATGTTCTGAAGCTTCCCTGAAAAGTTATGGCACAATGCACAAAAACGCTTTTCAGCCTGAGATAAGGTGGGTTTCGGAACGCCAAACATAAAGGTGTTGATAACTTTTGAAAAACACTTCAGACAGCTTAGATTTGATGTGCAACTACTAGAAAGACCCTTTCTGCTATAGTGGGAGGTTAAAATTTCATGTTCTGAAGCTTCCCTGAAAAGTTATGGCACAATGCACAAAAACTCTTTTCAGCCTGAGATAAGGTGGGTTTCGGACCGCCAAACATAAAAGTGTTGATAACTTTCGAAAAACACTTCAGACAGCTTAGATTTGATGTGCAGCTACTAGAAAGACCCTTTCTGCTATAGTGGGAGGTTAAAATTTCATGTTCTGAAGCTTCCCTGAAAAGTTATGGCACAATGCACAAAAACGCTTTTCAGCCTGAGATAAGGTGGGTTTCGGAACGCCAAACTTAAAGGTGTTGATAACTTTTGAAAAACACTTCAGACAGCTTAGATTTGATGTGCAACTACTGGAAAGACCCTTTCTGCTATAGTGGGAGGTTAAAATTTCATGTTCTGAACCTTCCCTGAAAAGTTATGGCACAATGCACAAAAACTCTTTTCAGCCTGAGATAAGGTGGGTTTCGGAACGCCAAACATAAAAGTGTTGATAACTTTCGAAAAACACTTCAGACAGCTTAGATTTGATGTGCACCTACTAGAAAGACCCTTTCTGCTATAGTGGGAGGTTAAAATTTCATGTTCTGAAGCTTCCCTGAAAAGTCATGGCACAATGCGTAAAACGCTTTTCAGCCTGAGATAAGGTGGGTTTCGGAACGCCAAACATAAAAGTGTTGATAACTTTGGAAAAACACTTCAGACAGTTTAGATTTGATGTGCAACTACTAGAAAGACCCTTTCTGCTATAGTGGGAGGTTAAAATTTCATGTTCTGAAGCTTCCCTGAAAAGTTATGGCACAATGCACAAAAACGCTTTTCAGCCTGAGATAAGGTGGGTTTCGGAACGCCAAACATAAAAGTGTTGATAACTTTCGAAAAACACTTCAGACAGCTTAGATTTGATGTGCACCTACTAGAAAGACCCTTTCTGCTATAGTGGGAGGTTAAAATTTCATGTTCTGAAGCTTCCCTGAAAAGTTATGGCACAATGCACAAAAACGCTTTTCAGCCTGAGATAAGGTGGGTTTCGGAACGCCAAACATAAAAGTGTTGATAACTTTCGAAAAACACTTCAGACAGCTTAGATTTGATGTGCACCTACTAGAAAGACCCTTTCTGCTATAGTGGGAGGTTAAAATTTCATGTTCTGAAGCTTCCCTGAAAAGTTATGGCACAATGCGTAAAAACGCTTTTCAGCCTGAGATAAGGTGGGTTTCGGAACGCCAAACATAAAAGTGTTGATAACTTTTGAAAAACACTTCAGACAGCTTAGATTTGATGTGCAACTACTAGAAAGACCCTTTCTGCTATAGTGGGAGGTTAAAATTTCATGTTCTGAAGCTTCCCTGAAAAGTTATGGCACAATGCACAAAAACGCTTTTCATCCTGAGATAAGGTGGGTTTCGGAACACCAAACATAAAAGTGTTGATAACTTTCGAAAAACACTTCAGACAGCTTAGATTTGATGTGCACCTGCTAGAAAGACCCTTTCTGCTATAGTGGGAGGTTAAAATTTCATGTTCTGAAGCTTCCCTGAAAAGTTATGGCACAATGCGTAAAAACGCTTTTCAGCCTGAGATAAGGTGGGTTTCGGAACGCCAAACATAAAAGTGTTGATAACTTTGGAAAAACACTTCAGACAGTTTAGATTTGATGTGCAACTACTAGAAAGACCCTTTCTGCTATAGTGGGAGGTTAAAATTTCATGTTCTGAAGCTTCCCTGAAAAGTTATGGCACAATGCACAAAAACGCTTTTCAGCCTGAGATAAGGTGGGTTTCGGAACGCCAAACATAAAGGTGTTGATAACTTTTGAAAAACACTTCAGACAGCTTAGATTTGATGTGCAACTACTAGAAAGACCCTTTCTGCTATAGTGGGAGGTTAAAATTTCATGTTCTGAAGCTTCCCTGAAAAGTTATGGCACAATGCACAAAAACTCTTTTCAGCCTGAGATAAGGTGGGTTTCGGAACGCCAAACATAAAAGTGTTGATAACTTTCGAAAAACACTTCAGACAGCTTAGATTTGATGTGCACCTACTAGAAGGACCCTTTCTGCTATAGTGGGAGGTTAAAATTTCATGTTCTGAAGCTTCCCTGAAAAGTTATGGCACAATGCGTAAAAACGCTTTTCAGCCTGAGATAAGGTGGGTTTCGGAACGCCAAACATAAAAGTGTTGATAACTTTGGAAAAACACTTCAGACAGTTTAGATTTGATGTGCAACTACTAGAAAGACCCTTTCTGCTATAGTGGGAGGTTAAAATTTCATGTTCTGAAGCTTCCCTGAAAAGTTATGGCACAATGCACAAAAACGCTTTTCAGCCTGAGATAAGGTGGGTTTCGGAACGCCAAACATAAAAGTGTTGATAACTTTCGAAAAACACTTCAGACAGCTTAGATTTGATGTGCACCTACTAGAAAGACCCTTTCTGCTATAGTGGGAGGTTAAAATTTCATGTTCTGAAGCTTCCCTGAAAAGTTATGGCACAATGCACAAAAACGCTTTTCAGCCTGAGATAAGGTGGGTTTCGGAACGCCAAACATAAAAGTGTTGATAACTTTCGAAAAACACTTCAGACAGCTTAGATTTGATGTGCACCTACTAGATGGACCCTTTCTGCTATAGTGGGAGGTTAAAATTTCATGTTCTGAAGCTTCCCTGAAAAGTTATGGCACAATGCGTAAAAACGCTTTTCAGCCTGAGATAAGGTGGGTTTCGGAACGCCAAACATAAAAGTGTTGATAACTTTGGAAAAAACACTTCAGACAGTTTAGATTTGATGTGCAACTACTAGAAAGACCCTTTCTGCTATAGTGGGAGGTTAAAATTTCATGTTTTGAAGCTTCCCTGAAAAGTTGTGGCACAATGCACAAAAACGCTTTTCAGCCTGAGATAAGGTGGGTTTCGGAACGCCAAACATAAAAGTGTTGATAACTTTCGAAAAACACTTCAGACAGCTTAGATTTGATGTGCACCTACTAGAAAGACCCTTTCTGGTATAGTGGGAGGTTAAAATTTCATGTTCTGAAGCTTCCCTGAAAAGTTATGGCTCAATGCACAAAAACGCTTTTCAGCCTGAGATAAGGTGGGTTTCGGAACGCCAAACATAAAAGTGTTGATAACTTTGGAAAAACACTTCAGACAGTTTAGATTTGATGTGCAACTACTAGAAAGATCCTTTCTGCTATAGTGGGAGGTTAAAATTTCATGTTCTGAAGCTTCCCTGAAAAGTTATGGCACAATGCGTCAAAACGCTTTTCAGCCTGAGATAAGGTGGGTTTCGGAACGCCAAACATAAAAGTGTTGATAACTTTGGAAAAACACTTCAGACAGTTTAGATTTGATGTGCAACTACTAGAAAGACCCTTTCTGCTATAGTGGGAGGTTAAAATTTCATGTTCTGAAGCTTCCCTGAAAAGTTATGGCACAATGCACAAAAACGCTTTTCAGCCTGAGATAAGGTGGGTTTCGGACCGCCAAACATAAAAGTGTTGATAACTTTCGAAAAACACTTCAGACAGCTTAGATTTGATGTGCACCTACTAGAAAGACCCTTTCTGCTATAGTGGGAGGTTAAAATTTCATGTTCTGAAGCTTCCCTGAAAAGTTATGGCACAATGCACAAAAACGCTTTTCAGCCTGAGATAAGGTGGGTTTCGGAACGCCAAACATAAAAGTGTTGATAACTTTCGAAAAACACTTCAGACAGCTTAGATTTGATGTGCACCTACTAGAAAGACCCTTTCTGCTATAGTGGGAGGTTAAAATTTCATGTTCTGAAGCTTCCCTGAAAAGTTATGGCACAATGCGTAAAAACGCTTTTCAGCCTGAGATAAGGTGGGTTTCGGAACGCCAAACATAAAAGTGTTGATAACTTTTGAAAAACACTTCAGACAGCTTAGATTTGATGTGCAACTACTAGAAAGACCCTTTCTGCTATAGTGGGAGGTTAAAATTTCATGTTCTGAAGCTTCCCTGAAAAGTTATGGCACAATGCACAAAAACGCTTTTCATCCTGAGATAAGGTGGGTTTCGGAACACCAAACATAAAAGTGTTGATAACTTTCGAAAAACACTTCAGACAGCTTAGATTTGATGTGCACCTGCTAGAAAGACCCTTTCTGCTATAGTGGGAGGTTAAAATTTCATGTTCTGAAGCTTCCCTGAAAAGTTATGGCACAATGCGTAAAAACGCTTTTCAGCCTGAGATAAGGTGGGTTTCGGAACGCCAAACATAAAAGTGTTGATAACTTTGGAAAAACACTTCAGACAGTTTAGATTTGATGTGCAACTACTAGAAAGACCCTTTCTGCTATAGTGGGAGGTTAAAATTTCATGTTCTGAAGCTTCCCTGAAAAGTTATGGCACAATGCACAAAAACGCTTTTCAGCCTGAGATAAGGTGGGTTTCGGAACGCCAAACATAAAGGTGTTGATAACTTTTGAAAAACACTTCAGACAGCTTAGATTTGATGTGCAACTACTAGAAAGACCCTTTCTGCTATAGTGGGAGGTTAAAATTTCATGTTCTGAAGCTTCCCTGAAAAGTTATGGCACAATGCACAAAAACTCTTTTCAGCCTGAGATAAGGTGGGTTTCGGAACGCCAAACATAAAAGTGTTGATAACTTTCGAAAAACACTTCAGACAGCTTAGATTTGATGTGCACCTACTAGAAGGACCCTTTCTGCTATAGTGGGAGGTTAAAATTTCATGTTCTGAAGCTTCCCTGAAAAGTTATGGCACAATGCGTAAAAACGCTTTTCAGCCTGAGATAAGGTGGGTTTCGGAACGCCAAACATAAAAGTGTTGATAACTTTGGAAAAACACTTCAGACAGTTTAGATTTGATGTGCAACTACTAGAAAGACCCTTTCTGCTATAGTGGGAGGTTAAAATTTCATGTTCTGAAGCTTCCCTGAAAAGTTATGGCACAATGCACAAAAACGCTTTTCAGCCTGAGATAAGGTGGGTTTCGGAACGCCAAACATAAAAGTGTTGATAACTTTCGAAAAACACTTCAGACAGCTTAGATTTGATGTGCACCTACTAGAAAGACCCTTTCTGCTATAGTGGGAGGTTAAAATTTCATGTTCTGAAGCTTCCCTGAAAAGTTATGGCACAATGCACAAAAACGCTTTTCAGCCTGAGATAAGGTGGGTTTCGGAACGCCAAACATAAAAGTGTTGATAACTTTCGAAAAACACTTCAGACAGCTTAGATTTGATGTGCACCTACTAGATGGACCCTTTCTGCTATAGTGGGAGGTTAAAATTTCATGTTCTGAAGCTTCCCTGAAAAGTTATGGCACAATGCGTAAAAACGCTTTTCAGCCTGAGATAAGGTGGGTTTCGGAACGCCAAACATAAAAGTGTTGATAACTTTGGAAAAAACACTTCAGACAGTTTAGATTTGATGTGCAACTACTAGAAAGACCCTTTCTGCTATAGTGGGAGGTTAAAATTTCATGTTTTGAAGCTTCCCTGAAAAGTTGTGGCACAATGCACAAAAACGCTTTTCAGCCTGAGATAAGGTGGGTTTCGGAACGCCAAACATAAAAGTGTTGATAACTTTCGAAAAACACTTCAGACAGCTTAGATTTGATGTGCACCTACTAGAAAGACCCTTTCTGGTATAGTGGGAGGTTAAAATTTCATGTTCTGAAGCTTCCCTGAAAAGTTATGGCTCAATGCACAAAAACGCTTTTCAGCCTGAGATAAGGTGGGTTTCGGAACGCCAAACATAAAAGTGTTGATAACTTTGGAAAAACACTTCAGACAGTTTAGATTTGATGTGCAACTACTAGAAAGATCCTTTCTGCTATAGTGGGAGGTTAAAATTTCATGTTCTGAAGCTTCCCTGAAAAGTTATGGCACAATGCGTCAAAACGCTTTTCAGCCTGAGATAAGGTGGGTTTCGGAACGCCAAACATAAAAGTGTTGATAACTTTGGAAAAACACTTCAGACAGTTTAGATTTGATGTGCAACTACTAGAAAGACCCTTTCTGCTATAGTGGGAGGTTAAAATTTCATGTTCTGAAGCTTCCCTGAAAAGTTATGGCACAATGCACAAAAACGCTTTTCAGCCTGAGATAAGGTGGGTTTCGGACCGCCAAACATAAAAGTGTTGATAACTTTCGAAAAACACTTCAGACAGCTTAGATTTGATGTGCACCTACTAGAAAGACCCTTTCTGCTATAGTGGGAGGTTAAAATTTCATGTTCTGAAGCTTCCCTGAAAAGTTATGGCACAATGCACAAAAACGCTTTTCAGCCTGAGATAAGGTGGGTTTCGGAACGCCAAACATAAAGGTGTTGATAACTTTTGAAAAACACTTCAGACAGCTTAGATTTGATGTGCAACTACTAGAAAGACCCTTTCTGCTATAGTGGGAGGTTAAAATTTCATGTTCTGAAGCTTCCCTGAAAAGTTATGGCACAATGCACAAAAACTCTTTTCAGCCTGAGATAAGGTGGGTTTCGGAACGCCAAACATAAAAGTGTTGATAACTTTCGAAAAACACTTCAGACAGCTTAAATTTGATGTGCACCTACTAGAAAGACCCTTTCTGCTATAGTGGGAGGTTAAAATTTCATGTTCTGAAGCTTCCCTGAAAAGTTATGGCACAATGCGTAAAAACGCTTTTCAGCCTGAGATAAGGTGGGTTTCGGAACGCCAAACATAAAAGTGTTGATAACTTTGGAAAAACACTTCAGACAGTTTAGATTTGATGTGCAACTACTAGAAAGACCCTTTCTGCTATAGTGGGAGGTTAAAATTTCATGTTCTGAAGCTTCCCTGAAAAGTTATGGCACAATGCACAAAAACGCTTTTCAGCCTGAGATAAGGTGGGTTTCGGAACGCCAAACATAAAAGTGTTGATAACTTTCGAAAAACACTTCAGACAGCTTAGATTTGATGTGCACCTACTAGAAGGACCCTTTCTGCTATAGTGGGAGGTTAAAATTTCATGTTCTGAAGCTTCCCTGAAAAGTTATGGCACAATGCGTAAAAACGCTTTTCAGCCTGAGATAAGGTGGGTTTCGGAACGCCAAACATAAAAGTGTTGATAACTTTGGAAAAAACACTTCAGACAGTTTAGATTTGATGTGCAACTACTAGAAAGACCCTTTCTGCTATAGTGGGAGGTTAAAATTTCATGTTCTGAAGCTTCCCTGAAAAGTTATGGCACAATGCACAAAAACGCTTTTCAGCCTGAGATAAGGTGGGTTTCGGAACGCCAAACATAAAAGTGTTGATAACTTTGGAAAAACACTTCAGACAGTTTAGATTTGATGTGCAACTACTAGAAAGGCCCTTTCTGCTATAGTGGGAGGTTAAAATTTCATGTTCTGAAGCTTCCCTGAAAAGTTATGGCACAATGCACAAAAACGCTTTTCAGCCTGAGATAAGGTGGGTTTCGGAACGCCAAACATAAAAGTGTTAATAACTTTGGAAAAACACTTCAGACAGTTTAGATTTGATGTGCAACTACTAGAAAGACCCTTTCTGCTATAGTGGGAGGTTAAAATTTCATGTTCTGAAGCTTCCCTGAAAAGTTATGGCACAATGCACAAAAACGCTTTTCAGCCTGAGATAAGGTGGGTTTCGGAACGCCAAACATAAAAGTGTTAATAACTTTGGAAAAACACTTCAGACAGTTTAGATTTGATGTGCAACTACTAGAAAGACCCTTTCTGCTGTAGTGGGAGGTTAAAATTTCATGTTCTGAAGCTTCCCTGAAAAGTTATGGCACAATGCACAAAAACGCTTTTCAGCCTGAGATAAGGTGGGTTTCGGAACGCCAAACATAAAAGTGTTGATAACTTTGGAAAAACACTTCAGACAGTTTAGATTTGATGTGCAACTACTAGAAAGACCCTTTCTGCTATAGTGGGAGGTTAAAATTTCATGTTCTGAAGCTTCCCTGAAAAGTTATGGCACAATGCACAAAAACGCTTTTCAGCCTGAGATAAGGTGGGTTTCGGACCGCAAAACATAAAAGTGTTGATAACTTTCGAAAAACACTTCAGACAGCTTAGATTTGATGTGCACCTACTAGAAAGACCCTTTCTGCTATAGTGGGAGGTTAAAATTTCATGTTCTGAAGCTTCCCTGAAAAGTTATGGCACAATGCACAAAAACTCTTTTCAGCCTGAGATAAGGTGGGTTTCGGACCGCCAAACATAAAAGTGTTGATAACTTTCGAAAAACACTTCAGACAGCTTAGATTTGATGTGCAGCTACTAGAAAGACCCTTTCTGCTATAGTGGGAGGTTAAAATTTCATGTTCTGAAGCTTCCCTGAAAAGTTATGGCACAATGCACAAAAACGCTTTTCAGCCTGAGATAAGGTGGGTTTCGGAACGCCAAACATAAAGGTGTTGATAACTTTTGAAAAACACTTCAGACAGCTTAGATTTGATGTGCAACTACTGGAAAGACCCTTTCTGCTATAGTGGGAGGTTAAAATTTCATGTTCTGAAGCTTCCCTGAAAAGTTATGGCACAATGCACAAAAACTCTTTTCAGCCTGAGATAAGGTGGGTTTCGGAACGCCAAACATAAAAGTGTTGATAACTTTCGAAAAACACTTCAGACAGCTTAGATTTGATGTGCACCTACTAGAAAGACCCTTTCTGCTATAGTGGGAGGTTAAAATTTCATGTTCTGAAGCTTCCCTGAAAAGTCATGGCACAATGCGTAAAACGCTTTTCAGCCTGAGATAAGGTGGGTTTCGGAACGCCAAACATAAAAGTGTTGATAACTTTGGAAAAACACTTCAGACAGTTTAGATTTGATGTGCAACTACTAGAAAGACCCTTTCTGCTATAGTGGGAGGTTAAAATTTCATGTTCTGAAGCTTCCCTGAAAAGTTATGGCACAATGCACAAAAACGCTTTTCAGCCTGAGATAAGGTGGGTTTCGGAACGCCAAACATAAAAGTGTTGATAACTTTCGAAAAACACTTCAGACAGCTTAGATTTGATGTGCACCTACTAGAAAGACCCTTTCTGCTATAGTGGGAGGTTAAAATTTCATGTTCTGAAGCTTCCCTGAAAAGTTATGGCACAATGCACAAAAACGCTTTTCAGCCTGAGATAAGGTGGGTTTCGGAACGCCAAACATAAAAGTGTTGATAACTTTCGAAAAACACTTCAGACAGCTTAGATTTGATGTGCACCTACTAGAAAGACCCTTTCTGCTATAGTGGGAGGTTAAAATTTCATGTTCTGAAGCTTCCCTGAAAAGTTATGGCACAATGCGTAAAAACGCTTTTCAGCCTGAGATAAGGTGGGTTTCGGAACGCCAAACATAAAAGTGTTGATAACTTTTGAAAAACACTTCAGACAGCTTAGATTTGATGTGCAACTACTAGAAAGACCCTTTCTGCTATAGTGGGAGGTTAAAATTTCATGTTCTGAAGCTTCCCTGAAAAGTTATGGCACAATGCACAAAAACGCTTTTCATCCTGAGATAAGGTGGGTTTCGGAACACCAAACATAAAAGTGTTGATAACTTTCGAAAAACACTTCAGACAGCTTAGATTTGATGTGCACCTGCTAGAAAGACCCTTTCTGCTATAGTGGGAGGTTAAAATTTCATGTTCTGAAGCTTCCCTGAAAAGTTATGGCACAATGCGTAAAAACGCTTTTCAGCCTGAGATAAGGTGGGTTTCGGAACGCCAAACATAAAAGTGTTGATAACTTTGGAAAAACACTTCAGACAGTTTAGATTTGATGTGCAACTACTAGAAAGACCCTTTCTGCTATAGTGGGAGGTTAAAATTTCATGTTCTGAAGCTTCCCTGAAAAGTTATGGCACAATGCACAAAAACGCTTTTCAGCCTGAGATAAGGTGGGTTTCGGAACGCCAAACATAAAGGTGTTGATAACTTTTGAAAAACACTTCAGACAGCTTAGATTTGATGTGCAACTACTAGAAAGACCCTTTCTGCTATAGTGGGAGGTTAAAATTTCATGTTCTGAAGCTTCCCTGAAAAGTTATGGCACAATGCACAAAAACTCTTTTCAGCCTGAGATAAGGTGGGTTTCGGAACGCCAAACATAAAAGTGTTGATAACTTTCGAAAAACACTTCAGACAGCTTAGATTTGATGTGCACCTACTAGAAGGACCCTTTCTGCTATAGTGGGAGGTTAAAATTTCATGTTCTGAAGCTTCCCTGAAAAGTTATGGCACAATGCGTAAAAACGCTTTTCAGCCTGAGATAAGGTGGGTTTCGGAACGCCAAACATAAAAGTGTTGATAACTTTGGAAAAACACTTCAGACAGTTTAGATTTGATGTGCAACTACTAGAAAGACCCTTTCTGCTATAGTGGGAGGTTAAAATTTCATGTTCTGAAGCTTCCCTGAAAAGTTATGGCACAATGCACAAAAACGCTTTTCAGCCTGAGATAAGGTGGGTTTCGGAACGCCAAACATAAAAGTGTTGATAACTTTCGAAAAACACTTCAGACAGCTTAGATTTGATGTGCACCTACTAGAAAGACCCTTTCTGCTATAGTGGGAGGTTAAAATTTCATGTTCTGAAGCTTCCCTGAAAAGTTATGGCACAATGCACAAAAACGCTTTTCAGCCTGAGATAAGGTGGGTTTCGGAACGCCAAACATAAAAGTGTTGATAACTTTCGAAAAACACTTCAGACAGCTTAGATTTGATGTGCACCTACTAGATGGACCCTTTCTGCTATAGTGGGAGGTTAAAATTTCATGTTCTGAAGCTTCCCTGAAAAGTTATGGCACAATGCGTAAAAACGCTTTTCAGCCTGAGATAAGGTGGGTTTCGGAACGCCAAACATAAAAGTGTTGATAACTTTGGAAAAAACACTTCAGACAGTTTAGATTTGATGTGCAACTACTAGAAAGACCCTTTCTGCTATAGTGGGAGGTTAAAATTTCATGTTTTGAAGCTTCCCTGAAAAGTTGTGGCACAATGCACAAAAACGCTTTTCAGCCTGAGATAAGGTGGGTTTCGGAACGCCAAACATAAAAGTGTTGATAACTTTCGAAAAACACTTCAGACAGCTTAGATTTGATGTGCACCTACTAGAAAGACCCTTTCTGGTATAGTGGGAGGTTAAAATTTCATGTTCTGAAGCTTCCCTGAAAAGTTATGGCTCAATGCACAAAAACGCTTTTCAGCCTGAGATAAGGTGGGTTTCGGAACGCCAAACATAAAAGTGTTGATAACTTTGGAAAAACACTTCAGACAGTTTAGATTTGATGTGCAACTACTAGAAAGATCCTTTCTGCTATAGTGGGAGGTTAAAATTTCATGTTCTGAAGCTTCCCTGAAAAGTTATGGCACAATGCGTCAAAACGCTTTTCAGCCTGAGATAAGGTGGGTTTCGGAACGCCAAACATAAAAGTGTTGATAACTTTGGAAAAACACTTCAGACAGTTTAGATTTGATGTGCAACTACTAGAAAGACCCTTTCTGCTATAGTGGGAGGTTAAAATTTCATGTTCTGAAGCTTCCCTGAAAAGTTATGGCACAATGCACAAAAACGCTTTTCAGCCTGAGATAAGGTGGGTTTCGGACCGCCAAACATAAAAGTGTTGATAACTTTCGAAAAACACTTCAGACAGCTTAGATTTGATGTGCACCTACTAGAAAGACCCTTTCTGCTATAGTGGGAGGTTAAAATTTCATGTTCTGAAGCTTCCCTGAAAAGTTATGGCACAATGCACAAAAACGCTTTTCAGCCTGAGATAAGGTGGGTTTCGGAACGCCAAACATAAAGGTGTTGATAACTTTTGAAAAACACTTCAGACAGCTTAGATTTGATGTGCACCTACTAGATGGACCCTTTCTGCTATAGTGGGAGGTTAAAATTTCATGTTCTGAAGCTTCCCTGAAAAGTTATGGCACAATGCGTAAAAACGCTTTTCAGCCTGAGATAAGGTGGGTTTCGGAACGCCAAACATAAAAGTGTTGATAACTTTGGAAAAAACACTTCAGACAGTTTAGATTTGATGTGCAACTACTAGAAAGACCCTTTCTGCTATAGTGGGAGGTTAAAATTTCATGTTTTGAAGCTTCCCTGAAAAGTTGTGGCACAATGCACAAAAACGCTTTTCAGCCTGAGATAAGGTGGGTTTCGGAACGCCAAACATAAAAGTGTTGATAACTTTCGAAAAACACTTCAGACAGCTTAGATTTGATGTGCACCTACTAGAAAGACCCTTTCTGGTATAGTGGGAGGTTAAAATTTCATGTTCTGAAGCTTCCCTGAAAAGTTATGGCTCAATGCACAAAAACGCTTTTCAGCCTGAGATAAGGTGGGTTTCGGAACGCCAAACATAAAAGTGTTGATAACTTTGGAAAAACACTTCAGACAGTTTAGATTTGATGTGCAACTACTAGAAAGATCCTTTCTGCTATAGTGGGAGGTTAAAATTTCATGTTCTGAAGCTTCCCTGAAAAGTTATGGCACAATGCGTCAAAACGCTTTTCAGCCTGAGATAAGGTGGGTTTCGGAACGCCAAACATAAAAGTGTTGATAACTTTGGAAAAACACTTCAGACAGTTTAGATTTGATGTGCAACTACTAGAAAGACCCTTTCTGCTATAGTGGGAGGTTAAAATTTCATGTTCTGAAGCTTCCCTGAAAAGTTATGGCACAATGCACAAAAACGCTTTTCAGCCTGAGATAAGGTGGGTTTCGGACCGCCAAACATAAAAGTGTTGATAACTTTCGAAAAACACTTCAGACAGCTTAGATTTGATGTGCACCTACTAGAAAGACCCTTTCTGCTATAGTGGGAGGTTAAAATTTCATGTTCTGAAGCTTCCCTGAAAAGTTATGGCACAATGCACAAAAACGCTTTTCAGCCTGAGATAAGGTGGGTTTCGGAACGCCAAACATAAAGGTGTTGATAACTTTTGAAAAACACTTCAGACAGCTTAGATTTGATGTGCAACTACTAGAAAGACCCTTTCTGCTATAGTGGGAGGTTAAAATTTCATGTTCTGAAGCTTCCCTGAAAAGTTATGGCACAATGCACAAAAACTCTTTTCAGCCTGAGATAAGGTGGGTTTCGGAACGCCAAACATAAAAGTGTTGATAACTTTCGAAAAACACTTCAGACAGCTTAAATTTGATGTGCACCTACTAGAAAGACCCTTTCTGCTATAGTGGGAGGTTAAAATTTCATGTTCTGAAGCTTCCCTGAAAAGTTATGGCACAATGCGTAAAAACGCTTTTCAGCCTGAGATAAGGTGGGTTTCGGAACGCCAAACATAAAAGTGTTGATAACTTTGGAAAAACACTTCAGACAGTTTAGATTTGATGTGCAACTACTAGAAAGACCCTTTCTGCTATAGTGGGAGGTTAAAATTTCATGTTCTGAAGCTTCCCTGAAAAGTTATGGCACAATGCACAAAAACGCTTTTCAGCCTGAGATAAGGTGGGTTTCGGAACGCCAAACATAAAAGTGTTGATAACTTTCGAAAAACACTTCAGACAGCTTAGATTTGATGTGCACCTACTAGAAGGACCCTTTCTGCTATAGTGGGAGGTTAAAATTTCATGTTCTGAAGCTTCCCTGAAAAGTTATGGCACAATGCGTAAAAACGCTTTTCAGCCTGAGATAAGGTGGGTTTCGGAACGCCAAACATAAAAGTGTTGATAACTTTGGAAAAAACACTTCAGACAGTTTAGATTTGATGTGCAACTACTAGAAAGACCCTTTCTGCTATAGTGGGAGGTTAAAATTTCATGTTCTGAAGCTTCCCTGAAAAGTTATGGCACAATGCACAAAAACGCTTTTCAGCCTGAGATAAGGTGGGTTTCGGAACGCCAAACATAAAAGTGTTGATAACTTTGGAAAAACACTTCAGACAGTTTAGATTTGATGTGCAACTACTAGAAAGGCCCTTTCTGCTATAGTGGGAGGTTAAAATTTCATGTTCTGAAGCTTCCCTGAAAAGTTATGGCACAATGCACAAAAACGCTTTTCAGCCTGAGATAAGGTGGGTTTCGGAACGCCAAACATAAAAGTGTTAATAACTTTGGAAAAACACTTCAGACAGTTTAGATTTGATGTGCAACTACTAGAAAGAACCTTTCTGCTATAGTGGGAGGTTAAAATTTCATGTTCTGAAGCTTCCCTGAAAAGTTATGGCACAATGCACAAAAACGCTTTTCAGCCTGAGATAAGGTGGGTTTCGGAACGCCAAACATAAAAGTGTTAATAACTTTGGAAAAACACTTCAGACAGTTTAGATTTGATGTGCAACTACTAGAAAGACCCTTTCTGCTGTAGTGGGAGGTTAAAATTTCATGTTCTGAAGCTTCCCTGAAAAGTTATGGCACAATGCACAAAAACGCTTTTCAGCCTGAGATAAGGTGGGTTTCGGAACGCCAAACATAAAAGTGTTGATAACTTTGGAAAAACACTTCAGACAGTTTAGATTTGATGTGCAACTACTAGAAAGACCCTTTCTGCTATAGTGGGAGGTTAAAATTTCATGTTCTGAAGCTTCCCTGAAAAGTTATGGCACAATGCACAAAAACGCTTTTCAGCCTGAGATAAGGTGGGTTTCGGACCGCAAAACATAAAAGTGTTGATAACTTTCGAAAAACACTTCAGACAGCTTAGATTTGATGTGCACCTACTAGAAAGACCCTTTCTGCTATAGTGGGAGGTTAAAATTTCATGTTCTGAAGCTTCCCTGAAAAGTTATGGCACAATGCACAAAAACTCTTTTCAGCCTGAGATAAGGTGGGTTTCGGACCGCCAAACATAAAAGTGTTGATAACTTTCGAAAAACACTTCAGACAGCTTAGATTTGATGTGCAGCTACTAGAAAGACCCTTTCTGCTATAGTGGGAGGTTAAAATTTCATGTTCTGAAGCTTCCCTGAAAAGTTATGGCACAATGCACAAAAACGCTTTTCAGCCTGAGATAAGGTGGGTTTCGGAACGCCAAACATAAAGGTGTTGATAACTTTTGAAAAACACTTCAGACAGCTTAGATTTGATGTGCAACTACTGGAAAGACCCTTTCTGCTATAGTGGGAGGTTAAAATTTCATGTTCTGAAGCTTCCCTGAAAAGTTATGGCACAATGCACAAAAACTCTTTTCAGCCTGAGATAAGGTGGGTTTCGGAACGCCAAACATAAAAGTGTTGATAACTTTCGAAAAACACTTCAGACAGCTTAGATTTGATGTGCACCTACTAGAAAGACCCTTTCTGCTATAGTGGGAGGTTAAAATTTCATGTTCTGAAGCTTCCCTGAAAAGTCATGGCACAATGCGTAAAACGCTTTTCAGCCTGAGATAAGGTGGGTTTCGGAACGCCAAACATAAAAGTGTTGATAACTTTGGAAAAACACTTCAGACAGTTTAGATTTGATGTGCAACTACTAGAAAGACCCTTTCTGCTATAGTGGGAGGTTAAAATTTCATGTTCTGAAGCTTCCCTGAAAAGTTATGGCACAATGCACAAAAACGCTTTTCAGCCTGAGATAAGGTGGGTTTCGGAACGCCAAACATAAAAGTGTTGATAACTTTCGAAAAACACTTCAGACAGCTTAGATTTGATGTGCACCTACTAGAAAGACCCTTTCTGCTATAGTGGGAGGTTAAAATTTCATGTTCTGAAGCTTCCCTGAAAAGTTATGGCACAATGCACAAAAACGCTTTTCAGCCTGAGATAAGGTGGGTTTCGGAACGCCAAACATAAAAGTGTTGATAACTTTCGAAAAACACTTCAGACAGCTTAGATTTGATGTGCACCTACTAGAAAGACCCTTTCTGCTATAGTGGGAGGTTAAAATTTCATGTTCTGAAGCTTCCCTGAAAAGTTATGGCACAATGCGTAAAAACGCTTTTCAGCCTGAGATAAGGTGGGTTTCGGAACGCCAAACATAAAAGTGTTGATAACTTTTGAAAAACACTTCAGACAGCTTAGATTTGATGTGCAACTACTAGAAAGACCCTTTCTGCTATAGTGGGAGGTTAAAATTTCATGTTCTGAAGCTTCCCTGAAAAGTTATGGCACAATGCACAAAAACGCTTTTCATCCTGAGATAAGGTGGGTTTCGGAACACCAAACATAAAAGTGTTGATAACTTTCGAAAAACACTTCAGACAGCTTAGATTTGATGTGCACCTGCTAGAAAGACCCTTTCTGCTATAGTGGGAGGTTAAAATTTCATGTTCTGAAGCTTCCCTGAAAAGTTATGGCACAATGCGTAAAAACGCTTTTCAGCCTGAGATAAGGTGGGTTTCGGAACGCCAAACATAAAAGTGTTGATAACTTTGGAAAAACACTTCAGACAGTTTAGATTTGATGTGCAACTACTAGAAAGACCCTTTCTGCTATAGTGGGAGGTTAAAATTTCATGTTCTGAAGCTTCCCTGAAAAGTTATGGCACAATGCACAAAAACGCTTTTCAGCCTGAGATAAGGTGGGTTTCGGAACGCCAAACATAAAGGTGTTGATAACTTTTGAAAAACACTTCAGACAGCTTAGATTTGATGTGCAACTACTAGAAAGACCCTTTCTGCTATAGTGGGAGGTTAAAATTTCATGTTCTGAAGCTTCCCTGAAAAGTTATGGCACAATGCACAAAAACTCTTTTCAGCCTGAGATAAGGTGGGTTTCGGAACGCCAAACATAAAAGTGTTGATAACTTTCGAAAAACACTTCAGACAGCTTAGATTTGATGTGCACCTACTAGAAGGACCCTTTCTGCTATAGTGGGAGGTTAAAATTTCATGTTCTGAAGCTTCCCTGAAAAGTTATGGCACAATGCGTAAAAACGCTTTTCAGCCTGAGATAAGGTGGGTTTCGGAACGCCAAACATAAAAGTGTTGATAACTTTGGAAAAACACTTCAGACAGTTTAGATTTGATGTGCAACTACTAGAAAGACCCTTTCTGCTATAGTGGGAGGTTAAAATTTCATGTTCTGAAGCTTCCCTGAAAAGTTATGGCACAATGCACAAAAACGCTTTTCAGCCTGAGATAAGGTGGGTTTCGGAACGCCAAACATAAAAGTGTTGATAACTTTCGAAAAACACTTCAGACAGCTTAGATTTGATGTGCACCTACTAGAAAGACCCTTTCTGCTATAGTGGGAGGTTAAAATTTCATGTTCTGAAGCTTCCCTGAAAAGTTATGGCACAATGCACAAAAACGCTTTTCAGCCTGAGATAAGGTGGGTTTCGGAACGCCAAACATAAAAGTGTTGATAACTTTCGAAAAACACTTCAGACAGCTTAGATTTGATGTGCACCTACTAGATGGACCCTTTCTGCTATAGTGGGAGGTTAAAATTTCATGTTCTGAAGCTTCCCTGAAAAGTTATGGCACAATGCGTAAAAACGCTTTTCAGCCTGAGATAAGGTGGGTTTCGGAACGCCAAACATAAAAGTGTTGATAACTTTGGAAAAAACACTTCAGACAGTTTAGATTTGATGTGCAACTACTAGAAAGACCCTTTCTGCTATAGTGGGAGGTTAAAATTTCATGTTTTGAAGCTTCCCTGAAAAGTTGTGGCACAATGCACAAAAACGCTTTTCAGCCTGAGATAAGGTGGGTTTCGGAACGCCAAACATAAAAGTGTTGATAACTTTCGAAAAACACTTCAGACAGCTTAGATTTGATGTGCACCTACTAGAAAGACCCTTTCTGGTATAGTGGGAGGTTAAAATTTCATGTTCTGAAGCTTCCCTGAAAAGTTATGGCTCAATGCACAAAAACGCTTTTCAGCCTGAGATAAGGTGGGTTTCGGAACGCCAAACATAAAAGTGTTGATAACTTTGGAAAAACACTTCAGACAGTTTAGATTTGATGTGCAACTACTAGAAAGATCCTTTCTGCTATAGTGGGAGGTTAAAATTTCATGTTCTGAAGCTTCCCTGAAAAGTTATGGCACAATGCGTCAAAACGATTTTCAGCCTGAGATAAGGTGGGTTTCGGAACGCCAAACATAAAAGTGTTGATAACTTTGGAAAAACACTTCAGACAGTTTAGATTTGATGTGCAACTACTAGAAAGACCCTTTCTGCTATAGTGGGAGGTTAAAATTTCATGTTCTGAAGCTTCCCTGAAAAGTTATGGCACAATGCACAAAAACGCTTTTCAGCCTGAGATAAGGTGGGTTTCGGACCGCCAAACATAAAAGTGTTGATAACTTTCGAAAAACACTTCAGACAGCTTAGATTTGATGTGCACCTACTAGAAAGACCCTTTCTGCTATAGTGGGAGGTTAAAATTTCATGTTCTGAAGCTTCCCTGAAAAGTTATGGCACAATGCACAAAAACGCTTTTCAGCCTGAGATAAGGTGGGTTTCGGAACGCCAAACATAAAGGTGTTGATAACTTTTGAAAAACACTTCAGACAGCTTAGATTTGATGTGCAACTACTAGAAAGACCCTTTCTGCTATAGTGGGAGGTTAAAATTTCATGTTCTGAAGCTTCCCTGAAAAGTTATGGCACAATGCACAAAAACTCTTTTCAGCCTGAGATAAGGTGGGTTTCGGAACGCCAAACATAAAAGTGTTGATAACTTTCGAAAAACACTTCAGACAGCTTAAATTTGATGTGCACCTACTAGAAAGACCCTTTCTGCTATAGTGGGAGGTTAAAATTTCATGTTCTGAAGCTTCCCTGAAAAGTTATGGCACAATGCGTAAAAACGCTTTTCAGCCTGAGATAAGGTGGGTTTCGGAACGCCAAACATAAAAGTGTTGATAACTTTGGAAAAACACTTCAGACAGTTTAGATTTGATGTGCAACTACTAGAAAGACCCTTTCTGCTATAGTGGGAGGTTAAAATTTCATGTTCTGAAGCTTCCCTGAAAAGTTATGGCACAATGCACAAAAACGCTTTTCAGCCTGAGATAAGGTGGGTTTCGGAACGCCAAACATAAAAGTGTTGATAACTTTCGAAAAACACTTCAGACAGCTTAGATTTGATGTGCACCTACTAGAAGGACCCTTTCTGCTATAGTGGGAGGTTAAAATTTCATGTTCTGAAGCTTCCCTGAAAAGTTATGGCACAATGCGTAAAAACGCTTTTCAGCCTGAGATAAGGTGGGTTTCGGAACGCCAAACATAAAAGTGTTGATAACTTTGGAAAAAACACTTCAGACAGTTTAGATTTGATGTGCAACTACTAGAAAGACCCTTTCTGCTATAGTGGGAGGTTAAAATTTCATGTTCTGAAGCTTCCCTGAAAAGTTATGGCACAATGCACAAAAACGCTTTTCAGCCTGAGATAAGGTGGGTTTCGGAACGCCAAACATAAAAGTGTTGATAACTTTGGAAAAACACTTCAGACAGTTTAGATTTGATGTGCAACTACTAGAAAGGCCCTTTCTGCTATAGTGGGAGGTTAAAATTTCATGTTCTGAAGCTTCCCTGAAAAGTTATGGCACAATGCACAAAAACGCTTTTCAGCCTGAGATAAGGTGGGTTTCGGAACGCCAAACATAAAAGTGTTAATAACTTTGGAAAAACACTTCAGACAGTTTAGATTTGATGTGCAACTACTAGAAAGACCCTTTCTGCTATAGTGGGAGGTTAAAATTTCATGTTCTGAAGCTTCCCTGAAAAGTTATGGCACAATGCACAAAAACGCTTTTCAGCCTGAGATAAGGTGGGTTTCGGAACGCCAAACATAAAAGTGTTAATAACTTTGGAAAAACACTTCAGACAGTTTAGATTTGATGTGCAACTACTAGAAAGACCCTTTCTGCTATAGTGGGAGGTTAAAATTTCATGTTCTGAAGCTTCCCTGAAAAGTTATGGCACAATGCACAAAAACGCTTTTCAGCCTGAGATAAGGTGGGTTTCGGAACGCCAAACATAAAAGTGTTGATAACTTTGGAAAAACACTTCAGACAGTTTAGATTTGATGTGCAACTACTAGAAAGACCCTTTCTGCTATAGTGGGAGGTTAAAATTTCATGTTCTGAAGCTTCCCTGAAAAGTTATGGCACAATGCACAAAAACGCTTTTCAGCCTGAGATAAGGTGGGTTTCGGACCGCAAAACATAAAAGTGTTGATAACTTTCGAAAAACACTTCAGACAGCTTAGATTTGATGTGCACCTACTAGAAAGACCCTTTCTGCTATAGTGGGAGGTTAAAATTTCATGTTCTGAAGCTTCCCTGAAAAGTTATGGCACAATGCACAAAAACTCTTTTCAGCCTGAGATAAGGTGGGTTTCGGACCGCCAAACATAAAAGTGTTGATAACTTTCGAAAAACACTTCAGACAGCTTAGATTTGATGTGCAGCTACTAGAAAGACCCTTTCTGCTATAGTGGGAGGTTAAAATTTCATGTTCTGAAGCTTCCCTGAAAAGTTATGGCACAATGCACAAAAACGCTTTTCAGCCTGAGATAAGGTGGGTTTCGGAACGCCAAACATAAAGGTGTTGATAACTTTTGAAAAACACTTCAGACAGCTTAGATTTGATGTGCAACTACTGGAAAGACCCTTTCTGCTATAGTGGGAGGTTAAAATTTCATGTTCTGAAGCTTCCCTGAAAAGTTATGGCACAATGCACAAAAACTCTTTTCAGCCTGAGATAAGGTGGGTTTCGGAACGCCAAACATAAAAGTGTTGATAACTTTCGAAAAACACTTCAGACAGCTTAGATTTGATGTGCACCTACTAGAAAGACCCTTTCTGCTATAGTGGGAGGTTAAAATTTCATGTTCTGAAGCTTCCCTGAAAAGTCATGGCACAATGCGTAAAACGCTTTTCAGCCTGAGATAAGGTGGGTTTCGGAACGCCAAACATAAAAGTGTTGATAACTTTGGAAAAACACTTCAGACAGTTTAGATTTGATGTGCAACTACTAGAAAGACCCTTTCTGCTATAGTGGGAGGTTAAAATTTCATGTTCTGAAGCTTCCCTGAAAAGTTATGGCACAATGCACAAAAACGCTTTTCAGCCTGAGATAAGGTGGGTTTCGGAACGCCAAACATAAAAGTGTTGATAACTTTCGAAAAACACTTCAGACAGCTTAGATTTGATGTGCACCTACTAGAAAGACCCTTTCTGCTATAGTGGGAGGTTAAAATTTCATGTTCTGAAGCTTCCCTGAAAAGTTATGGCACAATGCACAAAAACGCTTTTCAGCCTGAGATAAGGTGGGTTTCGGAACGCCAAACATAAAAGTGTTGATAACTTTCGAAAAACACTTCAGACAGCTTAGATTTGATGTGCACCTACTAGAAAGACACTTTCTGCTATAGTGGGAGGTTAAAATTTCATGTTCTGAAGCTTCCCTGAAAAGTTATGGCACAATGCGTAAAAACGCTTTTCAGCCTGAGATAAGGTGGGTTTCGGAACGCCAAACATAAAAGTGTTGATAACTTTTGAAAAACACTTCAGACAGCTTAGATTTGATGTGCAACTACTAGAAAGACCCTTTCTGCTATAGTGGGAGGTTAAAATTTCATGTTCTGAAGCTTCCCTGAAAAGTTATGGCACAATGCACAAAAACGCTTTTCATCCTGAGATAAGGTGGGTTTCGGAACACCAAACATAAAAGTGTTGATAACTTTCGAAAAACACTTCAGACAGCTTAGATTTGATGTGCACCTGCTAGAAAGACCCTTTCTGCTATAGTGGGAGGTTAAAATTTCATGTTCTGAAGCTTCCCTGAAAAGTTATGGCACAATGCGTCAAAACGCTTTTCAGCCTGAGATAAGGTGGGTTTCGGAACGCCAAACATAAAAGTGTTGATAACTTTGGAAAAACACTTCAGACAGTTTAGATTTGATGTGCAACTACTAGAAAGACCCTTTCTGCTATAGTGGGAGGTTAAAATTTCATGTTCTGAAGCTTCCCTGAAAAGTTATGGCACAATGCACAAAAACGCTTTTCAGCCTGAGATAAGGTGGGTTTCGGACCGCCAAACATAAAAGTGTTGATAACTTTCGAAAAACACTTCAGACAGCTTAGATTTGATGTGCACCTACTAGAAAGACCCTTTCTGCTATAGTGGGAGGTTAAAATTTCATGTTCTGAAGCTTCCCTGAAAAGTTATGGCACAATGCACAAAAACGCTTTTCAGCCTGAGATAAGGTGGGTTTCGGAACGCCAAACATAAAGGTGTTGATAACTTTTGAAAAACACTTCAGACAGCTTAGATTTGATGTGCAACTACTAGAAAGACCCTTTCTGCTATAGTGGGAGGTTAAAATTTCATGTTCTGAAGCTTCCCTGAAAAGTTATGGCACAATGCACAAAAACTCTTTTCAGCCTGAGATAAGGTGGGTTTCGGAACGCCAAACATAAAAGTGTTGATAACTTTCGAAAAACACTTCAGACAGCTTAAATTTGATGTGCACCTACTAGAAAGACCCTTTCTGCTATAGTGGGAGGTTAAAATTTCATGTTCTGAAGCTTCCCTGAAAAGTTATGGCACAATGCGTAAAAACGCTTTTCAGCCTGAGATAAGGTGGGTTTCGGAACGCCAAACATAAAAGTGTTGATAACTTTGGAAAAACACTTCAGACAGTTTAGATTTGATGTGCAACTACTAGAAAGACCCTTTCTGCTATAGTGGGAGGTTAAAATTTCATGTTCTGAAGCTTCCCTGAAAAGTTATGGCACAATGCACAAAAACGCTTTTCAGCCTGAGATAAGGTGGGTTTCGGAACGCCAAACATAAAAGTGTTGATAACTTTCGAAAAACACTTCAGACAGCTTAGATTTGATGTGCACCTACTAGAAGGACCCTTTCTGCTATAGTGGGAGGTTAAAATTTCATGTTCTGAAGCTTCCCTGAAAAGTTATGGCACAATGCGTAAAAACGCTTTTCAGCCTGAGATAAGGTGGGTTTCGGAACGCCAAACATAAAAGTGTTGATAACTTTGGAAAAAACACTTCAGACAGTTTAGATTTGATGTGCAACTACTAGAAAGACCCTTTCTGCTATAGTGGGAGGTTAAAATTTCATGTTCTGAAGCTTCCCTGAAAAGTTATGGCACAATGCACAAAAACGCTTTTCAGCCTGAGATAAGGTGGGTTTCGGAACGCCAAACATAAAAGTGTTGATAACTTTGGAAAAACACTTCAGACAGTTTAGATTTGATGTGCAACTACTAGAAAGGCCCTTTCTGCTATAGTGGGAGGTTAAAATTTCATGTTCTGAAGCTTCCCTGAAAAGTTATGGCACAATGCACAAAAACGCTTTTCAGCCTGAGATAAGGTGGGTTTCGGAACGCCAAACATAAAAGTGTTAATAACTTTGGAAAAACACTTCAGACAGTTTAGATTTGATGTGCAACTACTAGAAAGACCCTTTCTGCTATAGTGGGAGGTTAAAATTTCATGTTCTGAAGCTTCCCTGAAAAGTTATGGCACAATGCACAAAAACGCTTTTCAGCCTGAGATAAGGTGGGTTTCGGAACGCCAAACATAAAAGTGTTAATAACTTTGGAAAAACACTTCAGACAGTTTAGATTTGATGTGCAACTACTAGAAAGACCCTTTCTGCTATAGTGGGAGGTTAAAATTTCATGTTCTGAAGCTTCCCTGAAAAGTTATGGCACAATGCACAAAAACGCTTTTCAGCCTGAGATAAGGTGGGTTTCGGAACGCCAAACATAAAAGTGTTGATAACTTTGGAAAAACACTTCAGACAGTTTAGATTTGATGTGCAACTACTAGAAAGACCCTTTCTGCTATAGTGGGAGGTTAAAATTTCATGTTCTGAAGCTTCCCTGAAAAGTTATGGCACAATGCACAAAAACGCTTTTCAGCCTGAGATAAGGTGGGTTTCGGACCGCAAAACATAAAAGTGTTGATAACTTTCGAAAAACACTTCAGACAGCTTAGATTTGATGTGCACCTACTAGAAAGACCCTTTCTGCTATAGTGGGAGGTTAAAATTTCATGTTCTGAAGCTTCCCTGAAAAGTTATGGCACAATGCACAAAAACTCTTTTCAGCCTGAGATAAGGTGGGTTTCGGACCGCCAAACATAAAAGTGTTGATAACTTTCGAAAAACACTTCAGACAGCTTAGATTTGATGTGCAGCTACTAGAAAGACCCTTTCTGCTATAGTGGGAGGTTAAAATTTCATGTTCTGAAGCTTCCCTGAAAAGTTATGGCACAATGCACAAAAACGCTTTTCAGCCTGAGATAAGGTGGGTTTCGGAACGCCAAACATAAAGGTGTTGATAACTTTTGAAAAACACTTCAGACAGCTTAGATTTGATGTGCAACTACTGGAAAGACCCTTTCTGCTATAGTGGGAGGTTAAAATTTCATGTTCTGAAGCTTCCCTGAAAAGTTATGGCACAATGCACAAAAACTCTTTTCAGCCTGAGATAAGGTGGGTTTCGGAACGCCAAACATAAAAGTGTTGATAACTTTCGAAAAACACTTCAGACAGCTTAGATTTGATGTGCACCTACTAGAAAGACCCTTTCTGCTATAGTGGGAGGTTAAAATTTCATGTTCTGAAGCTTCCCTGAAAAGTCATGGCACAATGCGTAAAACGCTTTTCAGCCTGAGATAAGGTGGGTTTCGGAACGCCAAACATAAAAGTGTTGATAACTTTGGAAAAACACTTCAGACAGTTTAGATTTGATGTGCAACTACTAGAAAGACCCTTTCTGCTATAGTGGGAGGTTAAAATTTCATGTTCTGAAGCTTCCCTGAAAAGTTATGGCACAATGCACAAAAACGCTTTTCAGCCTGAGATAAGGTGGGTTTCGGAACGCCAAACATAAAAGTGTTGATAACTTTCGAAAAACACTTCAGAGAGCTTAGATTTGATGTGCACCTACTAGAAAGACCCTTTCTGCTATAGTGGGAGGTTAAAATTTCATGTTCTGAAGCTTCCCTGAAAAGTTATGGCACAATGCACAAAAACGCTTTTCAGCCTGAGATAAGGTGGGTTTCGGAACGCCAAACATAAAAGTGTTGATAACTTTCGAAAAACACTTCAGACAGCTTAGATTTGATGTGCACCTACTAGAAAGACACTTTCTGCTATAGTGGGAGGTTAAAATTTCATGTTCTGAAGCTTCCCTGAAAAGTTATGGCACAATGCGTAAAAACGCTTTTCAGCC
This sequence comes from Synchiropus splendidus, assembly GCF_027744825.2. Classification (NCBI taxonomy): domain Eukaryota; kingdom Metazoa; phylum Chordata; class Actinopteri; order Syngnathiformes; family Callionymidae; genus Synchiropus; species Synchiropus splendidus. The sequence continues at coordinate 399,315 of NW_026527070.1, forward strand.
TGAGATAAGGTGGGTTTCGGAACGCCAAACATAAAAGTGTTGATAACTTTTGAAAAACACTTCAGACAGCTTAGATTTGATGTGCAACTACTAGAAAGACCCTTTCTGCTATAGTGGGAGGTTAAAATTTCATGTTCTGAAGCTTCCCTGAAAAGTTATGGCACAATGCACAAAAACGCTTTTCATCCTGAGATAAGGTGGGTTTCGGAACACCAAACATAAAAGTGTTGATAACTTTCGAAAAACACTTCAGACAGCTTAGATTTGATGTGCACCTGCTAGAAAGACCCTTTCTGCTATAGTGGGAGGTTAAAATTTCATGTTCTGAAGCTTCCCTGAAAAGTTATGGCACAATGCGTCAAAACGCTTTTCAGCCTGAGATAAGGTGGGTTTCGGAACGCCAAACATAAAAGTGTTGATAACTTTGGAAAAACACTTCAGACAGTTTAGATTTGATGTGCAACTACTAGAAAGACCCTTTCTGCTATAGTGGGAGGTTAAAATTTCATGTTCTGAAGCTTCCCTGAAAAGTTATGGCACAATGCACAAAAACGCTTTTCAGCCTGAGATAAGGTGGGTTTCGGACCGCCAAACATAAAAGTGTTGATAACTTTCGAAAAACACTTCAGACAGCTTAGATTTGATGTGCACCTACTAGAAAGACCCTTTCTGCTATAGTGGGAGGTTAAAATTTCATGTTCTGAAGCTTCCCTGAAAAGTTATGGCACAATGCACAAAAACGCTTTTCAGCCTGAGATAAGGTGGGTTTCGGAACGCCAAACATAAAGGTGTTGATAACTTTTGAAAAACACTTCAGACAGCTTAGATTTGATGTGCAACTACTAGAAAGACCCTTTCTGCTATAGTGGGAGGTTAAAATTTCATGTTCTGAAGCTTCCCTGAAAAGTTATGGCACAATGCACAAAAACTCTTTTCAGCCTGAGATAAGGTGGGTTTCGGAACGCCAAACATAAAAGTGTTGATAACTTTCGAAAAACACTTCAGACAGCTTAAATTTGATGTGCACCTACTAGAAAGACCCTTTCTGCTATAGTGGGAGGTTAAAATTTCATGTTCTGAAGCTTCCCTGAAAAGTTATGGCACAATGCGTAAAAACGCTTTTCAGCCTGAGATAAGGTGGGTTTCGGAACGCCAAACATAAAAGTGTTGATAACTTTGGAAAAACACTTCAGACAGTTTAGATTTGATGTGCAACTACTAGAAAGACCCTTTCTGCTATAGTGGGAGGTTAAAATTTCATGTTCTGAAGCTTCCCTGAAAAGTTATGGCACAATGCACAAAAACGCTTTTCAGCCTGAGATAAGGTGGGTTTCGGAACGCCAAACATAAAAGTGTTGATAACTTTCGAAAAACACTTCAGACAGCTTAGATTTGATGTGCACCTACTAGAAGGACCCTTTCTGCTATAGTGGGAGGTTAAAATTTCATGTTCTGAAGCTTCCCTGAAAAGTTATGGCACAATGCGTAAAAACGCTTTTCAGCCTGAGATAAGGTGGGTTTCGGAACGCCAAACATAAAAGTGTTGATAACTTTGGAAAAAACACTTCAGACAGTTTAGATTTGATGTGCAACTACTAGAAAGACCCTTTCTGCTATAGTGGGAGGTTAAAATTTCATGTTCTGAAGCTTCCCTGAAAAGTTATGGCACAATGCACAAAAACGCTTTTCAGCCTGAGATAAGGTGGGTTTCGGAACGCCAAACATAAAAGTGTTGATAACTTTGGAAAAACACTTCAGACAGTTTAGATTTGATGTGCAACTACTAGAAAGGCCCTTTCTGCTATAGTGGGAGGTTAAAATTTCATGTTCTGAAGCTTCCCTGAAAAGTTATGGCACAATGCACAAAAACGCTTTTCAGCCTGAGATAAGGTGGGTTTCGGAACGCCAAACATAAAAGTGTTAATAACTTTGGAAAAACACTTCAGACAGTTTAGATTTGATGTGCAACTACTAGAAAGACCCTTTCTGCTATAGTGGGAGGTTAAAATTTCATGTTCTGAAGCTTCCCTGAAAAGTTATGGCACAATGCACAAAAACGCTTTTCAGCCTGAGATAAGGTGGGTTTCGGAACGCCAAACATAAAAGTGTTAATAACTTTGGAAAAACACTTCAGACAGTTTAGATTTGATGTGCAACTACTAGAAAGACCCTTTCTGCTATAGTGGGAGGTTAAAATTTCATGTTCTGAAGCTTCCCTGAAAAGTTATGGCACAATGCACAAAAACGCTTTTCAGCCTGAGATAAGGTGGGTTTCGGAACGCCAAACATAAAAGTGTTGATAACTTTGGAAAAACACTTCAGACAGTTTAGATTTGATGTGCAACTACTAGAAAGACCCTTTCTGCTATAGTGGGAGGTTAAAATTTCATGTTCTGAAGCTTCCCTGAAAAGTTATGGCACAATGCACAAAAACGCTTTTCAGCCTGAGATAAGGTGGGTTTCGGACCGCAAAACATAAAAGTGTTGATAACTTTCGAAAAACACTTCAGACAGCTTAGATTTGATGTGCACCTACTAGAAAGACCCTTTCTGCTATAGTGGGAGGTTAAAATTTCATGTTCTGAAGCTTCCCTGAAAAGTTATGGCACAATGCACAAAAACTCTTTTCAGCCTGAGATAAGGTGGGTTTCGGACCGCCAAACATAAAAGTGTTGATAACTTTCGAAAAACACTTCAGACAGCTTAGATTTGATGTGCAGCTACTAGAAAGACCCTTTCTGCTATAGTGGGAGGTTAAAATTTCATGTTCTGAAGCTTCCCTGAAAAGTTATGGCACAATGCACAAAAACGCTTTTCAGCCTGAGATAAGGTGGGTTTCGGAACGCCAAACATAAAGGTGTTGATAACTTTTGAAAAACACTTCAGACAGCTTAGATTTGATGTGCAACTACTGGAAAGACCCTTTCTGCTATAGTGGGAGGTTAAAATTTCATGTTCTGAAGCTTCCCTGAAAAGTTATGGCACAATGCACAAAAACTCTTTTCAGCCTGAGATAAGGTGGGTTTCGGAACGCCAAACATAAAAGTGTTGATAACTTTCGAAAAACACTTCAGACAGCTTAGATTTGATGTGCACCTACTAGAAAGACCCTTTCTGCTATAGTGGGAGGTTAAAATTTCATGTTCTGAAGCTTCCCTGAAAAGTCATGGCACAATGCGTAAAACGCTTTTCAGCCTGAGATAAGGTGGGTTTCGGAACGCCAAACATAAAAGTGTTGATAACTTTGGAAAAACACTTCAGACAGTTTAGATTTGATGTGCAACTACTAGAAAGACCCTTTCTGCTATAGTGGGAGGTTAAAATTTCATGTTCTGAAGCTTCCCTGAAAAGTTATGGCACAATGCACAAAAACGCTTTTCAGCCTGAGATAAGGTGGGTTTCGGAACGCCAAACATAAAAGTGTTGATAACTTTCGAAAAACACTTCAGACAGCTTAGATTTGATGTGCACCTACTAGAAAGACCCTTTCTGCTATAGTGGGAGGTTAAAATTTCATGTTCTGAAGCTTCCCTGAAAAGTTATGGCACAATGCACAAAAACGCTTTTCAGCCTGAGATAAGGTGGGTTTCGGAACGCCAAACATAAAAGTGTTGATAACTTTCGAAAAACACTTCAGACAGCTTAGATTTGATGTGCACCTACTAGAAAGACACTTTCTGCTATAGTGGGAGGTTAAAATTTCATGTTCTGAAGCTTCCCTGAAAAGTTATGGCACAATGCGTAAAAACGCTTTTCAGCCTGAGATAAGGTGGGTTTCGGAACGCCAAACATAAAAGTGTTGATAACTTTTGAAAAACACTTCAGACAGCTTAGATTTGATGTGCAACTACTAGAAAGACCCTTTCTGCTATAGTGGGAGGTTAAAATTTCATGTTCTGAAGCTTCCCTGAAAAGTTATGGCACAATGCACAAAAACGCTTTTCAGCCTGAGATAAGGTGGGTTTCGGACCGCAAAACATAAAAGTGTTGATAACTTTCGAAAAACACTTCAGACAGCTTAGATTTGATGTGCACCTACTAGAAAGACCCTTTCTGCTATAGTGGGAGGTTAAAATTTCATGTTCTGAAGCTTCCCAGAAAAGCTATGGCACAATGCACAAAAACGCTTTTCAGCCTGAGATAAGGTGGGTTTCGGAACGCCAAACATAAAGGTGTTGATAACTTTTGAAAAACACTTCAGACAGCTTAGATTTGATGTCCAACTACTAGAAAGACCCTTTCTGCTATAGTGGGAGGTTAAAATTTCATGTTCTGAAGCTTCCCTGAAAAGTTATGGCACAATGCACAAAAACGCTTTTCAGCCTGAGATAAGGTGGGTTTCGGAACGCCAAACATAAAAGTGTTGATAACTTTCGAAAAACACTTCAGACAGCTTAGATTTGATGTGCACCTACTAGAAAGACCCTTTCTGCTATAGTGGGAGGTTAAAATTTCATGTTCTGAAGCTTCCCTGAAAAGTTATGGCACAATGCACAAAAACGCTTTTCAGCCTGAGATAAGGTGGGTTTCGGAACGCCAAACATAAAAGTGTTGATAACTTTCGAAAAACACTTCAGACAGCTTAGATTTGATGTGCACCTACTAGATGGACCCTTTCTGCTATAGTGGGAGGTTAAAATTTCATGTTCTGAAGCTTCCCTGAAAAGTTATGGCACAATGCGTAAAAACGCTTTTCAGCCTGAGATAAGGTGGGTTTCGAAACGCCAAACATAAAAGTGTTGATAACTTTGGAAAAAACACTTCAGACAGTTTAGATTTGATGTGCAACTACTAGAAAGACCCTTTCTGCTATAGTGGGAGGTTAAAATTTCATGTTTTGAAGCTTCCCTGAAAAGTTGTGGCACAATGCACAAAAACGCTTTTCAGCCTGAGATAAGGTGGGTTTCGGAACGCCAAACATAAAAGTGTTGATAACTTTCGAAAAACACTTCAGACAGCTTAGATTTGATGTGCACCTACTAGAAAGACCCTTTCTGGTATAGTGGGAGGTTAAAATTTCGTGTTCTGAAGCTTCCCTGAAAAGTTATGGCTCAATGCACAAAAACGCTTTTCAGCCTGAGATAAGGTGGGTTTCGGAACGCCAAACATAAAAGTGTTGATAACTTTGGAAAAACACTTCAGACAGTTTAGATTTGATGTGCAACTACTAGAAAGATCATTTCTGCTATAGTGGGAGGTTAAAATTTCATGTTCTGAAGCTTCCCTGAAAAGTTATGGCACAATGCGTCAAAGCGCTTTTCAGCCTGAGATAAGGTGGGTTTCGGAACGCCAAACATAAAAGTGTTGATAACTTTGGAAAAACACTTCAGACAGTTTAGATTTGATGTGCAACTACTAGAAAGACCCTTTCTGCTATAGTGGGAGGTTAAAATTTCATGTTCTGAAGCTTCCCTGAAAAGTTATGGCACAATGCACAAAAACGCTTTTCAGCCTGAGATAAGGTGGGTTTCGGACCGCCAAACATAAAAGTGTTGATAACTTTCGAAAAACACTTCAGACAGCTTAGATTTGATGTGCACCTACTAGAAAGACCCTTTCTGCTATAGTGGGAGGTTAAAATTTCATGTTCTGAAGCTTCCCTGAAAAGTTATGGCACAATGCACAAAAACGCTTTTCAGCCTGAGATAAGGTGGGTTTCGGAACGCCAAACATAAAGGTGTTGATAACTTTTGAAAAACACTTCAGACAGCTTAGATTTGATGTGCAACTACTAGAAAGACCCTTTCTGCTATAGTGGGAGGTTAAAATTTCATGTTCTGAAGCTTCCCTGAAAAGTTATGGCACAATGCACAAAAACTCTTTTCAGCCTGAGATAAGGTGGGTTTCGGAACGCCAAACATAAAAGTGTTGATAACTTTCGAAAAACACTTCAGACAGCTTAAATTTGATGTGCACCTACTAGAAAGACCCTTTCTGCTATAGTGGGAGGTTAAAATTTCATGTTCTGAAGCTTCCCTGAAAAGTTATGGCACAATGCGTAAAAACGCTTTTCAGCCTGAGATAAGGTGGGTTTCGGAACGCCAAACATAAAAGTGTTGATAACTTTGGAAAAACACTTCAGACAGTTTAGATTTGATGTGCAACTACTAGAAAGACCCTTTCTGCTATAGTGGGAGGTTAAAATTTCATGTTCTGAAGCTTCCCTGAAAAGTTATGGCACAATGCACAAAAACGCTTTTCAGCCTGAGATAAGGTGGGTTTCGGAACGCCAAACATAAATGTGTTGATAACTTTCGAAAAACACTTCAGACAGCTTAGATTTGATGTGCACCTACTAGAAAGACCCTTTCTGCTATAGTGGGAGGTTAAAATTTCATGTTCTGAACCTTCCCTGAAAAGTTATGGCACAATGCACAAAAACGCTTTTCAGCCTGAGATAAGGTGGGTTTCGGAACGCCAAACATAAAAGTGTTGATAACTTTCGAAAAACACTTCAGACAGCTTAGATTTGATGTGCACCTACTAGAAGGACCCTTTCTGCTATAGTGGGAGGTTAAAATTTCATGTTCTGAAGCTTCCCTGAAAAGTTATGGCACAATGCGTAAAAACGCTTTTCAGCCTGAGATAAGGTGGGTTTCGGAACGCCAAACATAAAAGTGTTGATAACTTTGGAAAAAACACTTCAGACAGTTTAGATTTGATGTGCAACTACTAGAAAGACCCTTTCTGCTATAGTGGGAGGTTAAAATTTCATGTTCTGAAGCTTCCCTGAAAAGTTATGGCACAATGCACAAAAACGCTTTTCAGCCTGAGATAAGGTGGGTTTCGGAACGCCAAACATAAAAGTGTTGATAACTTTGGAAAAACACTTCAGACAGTTTAGATTTGATGTGCAACTACTAGAAAGGCCCTTTCTGCTATAGTGGGAGGTTAAAATTTCATGTTCTGAAGCTTCCCTGAAAAGTTATGGCACAATGCACAAAAACGCTTTTCAGCCTGAGATAAGGTGGGTTTCGGAACGACAAACATAAAAGTGTTAATAACTTTGGAAAAACACTTCAGACAGTTTAGATTTGATGTGCAACTACTAGAAAGACCGTTTCTGCTATAGTGGGAGGTTAAAATTTCATGTTCTGAAGCTTCCCTGAAAAGTTATGGCACAATGCACAAAAACGCTTTTCAGCCTGAGATAAGGTGGGTTTCGGAACGCCAAACATAAAAGTGTTAATAACTTTGGAAAAACACTTCAGACAGTTTAGATTTGATGTGCAACTACTAGAAAGACCCTTTCTGCTATAGTGGGAGGTTAAAATTTCATGTTCTGAAGCTTCCCTGAAAAGTTATGGCACAATGCACAAAAACGCTTTTCAGCCTGAGATAAGGTGGGTTTCGGAACGCCAAACATAAAAGTGTTGATAACTTTGGAAAAACACTTCAGACAGTTTAGATTTGATGTGCAACTACTAGAAAGACCCTTTCTGCTATAGTGGGAGGTTAAAATTTCATGTTCTGAAGCTTCCCTGAAAAGTTATGGCACAATGCACAAAAACGCTTTTCAGCCTGAGATAAGGTGGGTTTCGGACCGCAAAACATAAAAGTGTTAATAACTTTCGAAAAACACTTCAGACAGCTTAGATTTGATGTGCACCTACTAGAAAGACCCTTTCTGCTATAGTGGGAGGTTAAAATTTCATGTTCTGAAGCTTCCCAGAAAAGTTATGGCACAATGCACAAAAACGCTTTTCAGCCTGAGATAAGGTGGGTTTCGGAACGCCAAACATAAAGGTGTTGATAACTTTTGAAAAACACTTCAGACAGCTTAGATTTGATGTGCAACTACTAGAAAGACCCTTTCTGCTATAGTGGGAGGTTAAAATTTCATGTTCTGAAGCTTCCCTGAAAAGTTATGGCACAATGCACAAAAACGCTTTTCAGCCTGAGATAAGGTGGGTTTCGGAACGCCAAACATAAAAGTGTTGATAACTTTCGAAAAACACTTCAGACAGCTTAGATTTGATGTGCACCTACTAGAAAGACCCTTTCTGCTATAGTGGGAGGTTAAAATTTCATGTTCTGAAGCTTCCCTGAAAAGTTATGGCACAATGCACAAAAACGCTTTTCAGCCTGAGATAAGGTGGGTTTCGGAACGCCAAACATAAAAGTGTTGATAACTTTCGAAAAACACTTCAGACAGCTTAGATTTGATGTGCACCTACTAGAAAGACCCTTTCTGCTATAGTGGGAGGTTAAAATTTCATGTTCTGAAGCTTCCCTGAAAAGTTATGGCACAATGCGTAAAAACGCTTTTCAGCCTGAGATAAGGTGGGTTTCGGAACGGCAAACATAAAAGTGTTGATAACTTTGGAAAAAACACTTCAGACAGTTTAGATTTGATGTGCAACTACTAGAAAGACCCTTTCTGCTATAGTGGGAGGTTAAAATTTCATGTTCTGAAGCTTCCCTGAAAAGTTATGGCACAATGCACAAAAACGCTTTTCAGCCTCAGATAAGGTGGTTTTCGGAACGCCAAATATAAAAGTGTTGATAACTTTCGAAAAACACTTCAGACAGCTTAGATTTGATGTGCACCTACTAGAAAGACCCTTTCTGCTATAGTGGGAGGTTAAAATTTCATGTTCTGAAGCTTCCCTGAAAAGTTATGGCACAATGCACAAAAACGCTTTTCAGCCTGAGATAAGGTGGGTTTCGGAACGCCAAACATAAAAGTGTTGATAACTTTCGAAAAACACTTCAGACAGCTTAGATTTGATGTGCACCTACTAGAAAGACCCTTTCTGCTATAGTGGGAGGTCAAAATTTCATGTTCTGAAGCTTCCCTGAAAAGTTATGGCACAATGCGTGAAAACGCTTTTCAGCCTGAGATAAGGTGGGTTTCGGAAATCCAAATATAAAAGTGTTGATAACTTTGGAAAAAACACTTCAGACAGTTTAGATTTGATGTGCAACTACTAGAAAGACCCTTTCTGCTATAGTGGGAGGTTAAAATTTCATCTTCTGAAGCTTCCCTGAAAAGTTATGGCACAATGCACAAAAACGCTTTTCAGCCTGAGATAAGGTGGGTTTCGGAACGCCAAACATAAAAGTGTTGATAACTTTCGAAAAACACTTCAGACAGCTTAGATTTGATGTGCACCTACTAGAAAGACCCTTTCTGCTATAGTGGGAGGTTAAAATTTCATGTTCTGAAGCTTCCCTGAAAAGTTATGGCACAATGCGTCAAAACGCTTTTCAGCCTGAGATAAGGTGGGTTTCGGAACGCCAAACATAAAAGTGTTGATAACTTTGGAAAAACACTTCAGACAGTTTAGATTTGATGTGCAACTACTAGAAAGACCCTTTCTGCTATAGTGGGAGGTTAAAATTTCATGTTCTGAAGCTTCCCTGAAAAGTTATGGCACAATGCACAAAAACGCTTTTCAGCCTGAGATAAGGTGGGTTTCGGAACGCCAAACATAAAAGTGTTAATAACTTTGGAAAAACACTTCAGACAGTTTAGATTTGATGTGCAACTACTAGAAAGACCCTTTCTGCTATAGTGGGAGGTTAAAATTTCATGTTCTGAAGCTTCCCTGAAAAGTTATGGCACAATGCACAAAAACGCTTTTCAGCCTGAGATAAGGTGGGTTTCGGAACGCCAAACATAAAAGTGTTAATAACTTTGGAAAAACACTTCAGACAGTTTAATAGATTTGATGTGCAACTACTAGAAAGACCCTTTCTGCTATAGTGGGAGGTTAAAATTTCATGTTCTGAAGCTTCCCTGAAAAGTTATGGCACAATGCACAAAAACGCTTTTCAGCCTGAGATAAGGTGGGTTTCGGAACGCCAAACATAAAAGTGTTGATAACTTTTGAAAAACACTTCAGACAGCTTAGATTTGATGTGCAACTACTAGAAAGACCCTTTCTGCTATAGTGGGAGGTTAAAATTTCATGTTCTGAAGCTTCCCTGAAAAGTTATGGCACAATGCACAAAAACGCTTTTCAGCCTGAGATAAGGTGGGTTTCGGAACGCCAAACATAAAAGTGTTGATAACTTTCGAAAAACACTTCAGACAGCTTAGATTTGATGTGCACCTACTAGAAAGACCCTTTCTGCTATAGTGGGAGGTTAAAATTTCATGTTCTGAAGCTTCCCTGAAAAGTTATGGCACAATGCACAAAAACGCTTTTCAGCCTGAGATAAGGTGGGTTTCGGAACGCCAAACATAAAAGTGTTGATAACTTTTGAAAAACACTTCAGACAGCTTAGATTTGATGTGCAACTACTAGAAAGACCCTTTCTGCTATAGTGGGAGGTTAAAATTTCATGTTCTGAAGCTTCCCTGAAAACTTATGGCACAATGCACAAAAACACTTTTCAGCCTGAGAAAAGGTGGGTTTCGGAACGCCAAACATAAAAGTGTTGATAACTTTGGAAAAACACTTCAGACAGTTTAGATTTGATGTGCAACTACGAGAAAGACCCTTTCTGCTATAGTGGGAGGTTAAAATTTCATGTTCTGAAGCTTCCCTGAAAAGTTATGGCACAATGCACAAAAACGCTTTTCAGCCTGAGATAAGGTGGGTTTCGGAACGCCAAACATAAAAGTGTTGATAACTTTCGAAAAACACTTCAGACAGCTTAGATTTGATGTGCACCTACTAGAAAGACCCTTTCTGCTATAGTGGGAGGTTAAAATTTCATGTTCTGAAGCTTCCCTGAAAAGTTATGGCACAATGCGTAAAAACGCTTTTCAGCCTGAGATAAGGTGGGTTTCGGAACGCCAAACATAAAAGTGTTGATAACTTTGGAAAAACACTTCAGACAGTTTAGATTTGATGTGCAACTACTAGAAAGACCCTTTCTGCTATAGTGGGAGGTTAAAATTTCATGTTCTGAAGCTTCCCTGAAAAGTTATGGCACAATGCGCAAAAATGCTTTTCAGCCTGAGATAAGGTGGGTTTCGGAACGCCAAACATAAAAGTGTTAATAACTTTGGAAAAACACTTCAGACAGTTTAGATTTGATGTGCAACTACTAGAAAGACCCTTTCTGCTATAGTGGGAGGTTAACATTTCATGTTCTGAAGCTTCCCTGAAAAGTTATGGCACAATGCACAAAAACGCTTTTCAGCCTGAGATAAGGTGGGTTTCGGAACGCCAAAAATAAAAGTGTTGATAACTTTCGAAAAACACTTCAGACAGCTTAGATTTGATGTGCACCTACTAGAAAGACCCCTTCTGCTATAGTGGGAGGTTAAAATTTCATGTTCTGAAGCTTCCCTGAAAAGTTATGGCACAATGCGTAAAAACGCTTTTCAGCCTGAGATAAGGTGGGTTTCGGAACGCCAAACATAAAAGTGTTGATAACTTTGGAAAAACACTTCAGACAGTTTAGATTTGAAGTGCAACTACTAGAAAGACCCTTTCTGCTATAGTGGGAGGTTAAAATTTCATGTTCTGAAGCTTCCCTGAAAAGTTATGGCACAATGCACAAAAACGCTTTTCAGCCTGAGATAAGGTGGGTTTGGGAACGCCAAACATAAAAGTGTTAATAACTTTGGAAAAACACTTCAGACAGTTTAGATTTGATGTGCAACTACTAGAAAGACCCTTTCTGCTATAGTGGGAGGTCAAAATTTCATGTTCTGAAGCTTCCCTGAAAAGTTATGGCACAATGCACAAAAACGCTTTTCAGCCTGAGATATGGTGGGTTTCGGAACGCCAAACATAAAAGTGTTGATAACTTTCGAAAAACATTTCAGACAGCTTAGATTTGATGTGCTCCTACTAGAAAGACCCTTTCTGCTATAGTGGGAGGTTAAAATTTCATGTTCTGAAGCTTCCCTGAAAAGTTATGGCACAATGCGTAAAAACGCTTTTCAGCCTGAGATAAGGTGGGTTTCGGAACGCCAAACATAAAAGTGTTGATAACTTTGGAAAAACACTTCAGACAGTTTAGATTTGATGTGCAACTACTAGAAAGACCCTTTCTGCTATAGTGGGAGGTTAAAATTTCATGTTCTGAAGCTTCCCTGAAAAGTTATGGCACAATGCGTAAAAACGCTTTTCAGCCTGAGATAAGGTGGGTTTCGGAACGCCAAACATAAAAGTGTTGATAACTTTGGAAAAACACTTCAGACAGTTTAGATTTGATGTGCAACTACTAGAAAGACCCTTTCTGCTATAGTGGGAGGTTAAAATTTCATGTTCTGAAGCTTCCCTGAAAAGTTATGGCACAATGCACAAAAACGCTTTTCAGCCTGAGATAAGGTGGGTTTCGGAACGCCAAACATAAAAGTGTTAATAACTTTGGAAAAACACTTCAGACAGTTTAGATTTGATGTGCAACTACTAGAAAGACCCTTTCTGCTATAGTGGGAGGTTAAAATTTCATGTTCTGAAGCTTCCCTGAAAAGTTATGGCACAATGCACAAAAACGCTTTTCAGCCTGAGATAAGGTGGGTTTCGGAACGCCAAACATAAAAGTGTTAATAACTTTGGAAAAACACTTCAGACAGTTTAATAGATTTGATGTGCAACTACTAGAAAGACCCTTTCTGCTATAGTGGGAGGTTAAAATTTCATGTTCTGAAGCCTCCCTGAAAAGTTATGGCACAATGCACAAAAACGCTTTTCACCCTGAGATAAGGTGGGTTTCGGAACGCCAAACATAAAAGTGTTGATAACTTTTGAAAAACACTTCAGACAGCTTAGATTTGATGTGCAACTACTAGAAAGACCCTTTCTGCTATAGTGGGAGGTTAAAATTTCATGTTCTGAAGCTTCCCTGAAAAGTTATGGCACAATGCACAAAAACGCTTTTCAGCCTGAGATAAGGAGGGTTTCGGAACGCCAAACATAAAAGTGTTGATAACTTTCGAAAAACACTTCAGACAGCTTAGATTTGATGTGCACCTACTAGAAAGACCCTTTCTGCTATAGTGGGAGGTTAAAATTTCATGTTCTGAAGCTTCCCTGAAAAGTTATGGCACAATGCACAAAAACGCTTTTCAGCCTGAGATAAGGTGGGTTTCGGAACGCCAAACATAAAAGTGTTGATAACTTTTGAAAAACACTTCAGACAGCTTAGATTTGATGTGCAACTACTAGAAAGACCCTTTCTGCTATAGTGGGAGGTTAAAATTTCATGTTCTGAAGCTTCCCTGAAAACTTATGGCACAATGCACAAAAACACTTTTCAGCCTGAGAAAAGGTGGGTTTCGGAACGCCAAACATAAAAGTGTTGATAACTTTGGAAAAACACTTCAGACAGTTTAGATTTGATGTGCAACTACGAGAAAGACCCTTTCTGCTATAGTGGGAGGTTAAAATTTCATGTTCTGAAGCTTCCCTGAAAAGTTATGGCACAATGCACAAAAACGCTTTTCAGCCTGAGATAAGGTGGGTTTCGGAACGCCAAACATAAAAGTGTTGATAACTTTCGAAAAACACTTCAGACAGCTTAGATTTGATGTGCACCTACTAGAAAGACCCTTTCTGCTATAGTGGGAGGTTAAAATTTCATGTTCTGAAGCTTCCCTGAAAAGTTATGGCACAATGCGTAAAAACGCTTTTCAGCCTGAGATAAGGTGGGTTTCGGAACGCCAAACATAAAAGTGTTGATAACTTTGGAAAAACACTTCAGACAGTTTAGATTTGATGTGCAACTACTAGAAAGACCCTTTCTGCTATAGTGGGAGGTTAAAATTTCATGTTCTGAAGCTTCCCTGAAAAGTTATGGCACAATGCGCAAAAATGCTTTTCAGCCTGAGATAAGGTGGGTTTCGGAACGCCAAACATAAAAGTGTTAATAACTTTGGAAAAACACTTCAGACAGTTTAGATTTGATGTGCAACTACTAGAAAGACCCTTTCTGCTATAGTGGGAGGTTAACATTTCATGTTCTGAAGCTTCCCTGAAAAGTTATGGCACAATGCACAAAAACGCTTTTCAGCCTGAGATAAGGTGGGTTTCGGAACGCCAAAAATAAAAGTGTTGATAACTTTCGAAAAACACTTCAGACAGCTTAGATTTGATGTGCACCTACTAGAAAGACCCCTTCTGCTATAGTGGGAGGTTAAAATTTCATGTTCTGAAGCTTCCCTGAAAAGTTATGGCACAATGCGTAAAAACGCTTTTCAGCCTGAGATAAGGTGGGTTTCGGAACGCCAAACATAAAAGTGTTGATAACTTTGGAAAAACACTTCAGACAGCTTAGATTTGATGTGCTCCTACTAGAAAGACCCTTTCTGCTATAGTGGGAGGTTAAAATTTCATGTTCTGAAGCTTCCCTGAAAAGTTGTGGCACAATGCGTAAAAACGCTTTTCAGCCTGAGATAAGGTGGGTTTCGGAACGACAAACATAAAAGTGTTGATAATTTTGGAAAAACACTTCAGACAGTTTAGATTTGATGTGCAACTACTAGAAAGACCCTTTCTGCTATAGTGGGAGGTTAAAATTTCATGTTCTGAAGCTTTCCTGAAAAGTTATGGCACAATGCACAAAAACGCTTTTCTGCCTGAGATAAGGTGGGTTTCGGAACGCCAAACATAAAAGTGTTAATAACTTTGGAAAAACACTTCAGACAGTTTAGATTTGATGTGCAACTACTAGAAAGACCCTTTCTGCTATAGTGGGAGGTTAAAATTTCATGTTCTGAAGCTTCCCTGAAAAGTTATGGCACAATGCACAAAAACGCTTTTCAGCCTGAGATAAGGTGGGTTTGGGAACGCCAAACAAAAAAGTGTTAATAACTTTGGAAAAACACTTCAGACAGTTTAGATTTGATGTGCAACTACGAGAAAGACCCTTTCTGCTATAGTGGGAGGTCAAAATTTCATGTTCTGAAGCTTCCCTGAAAAGTTATGGCACAATGCACAAAAACGCTTTTCAGCCTGAGATAAGGTGGGTTTCGGAACGCCAAACATAAAAGTGTTGATAACTTTCGAAAAACATTTCAGACAGCTTAGATTTGATGTGCTCCTACTAGAAAGACCCTTTCTGCTATAGTGGGAGGTTAAAATTTCACGTTCTGAAGCTTCCCTGAAAAGTTATGGCACAATGCGTAAAAACGCTTTTCAGCCTGAGATAAGGTGGGTTTCGGAACGCCAAACATAAAAGTGTTGATAACTTTGGAAAAACACTTCAGACAGTTTAGATTTGATGTGCAACTACTAGAAAGACCCTTTCTGCTATAGTGGGAGGTTAAAATTTCATGTTCTGAAGCTTCCCTGAAAAGTTATGGCACAATGCACAAAAACGCTTTTCAGCCTGAGATAAAGTGGGTTTCGGAACGCCAAACATAAAAGTGTTGATAACTTTCGAAAAACACTTCAGACGGCTTAGATTTGATGTGCACCTACTAGAAAGACCCTTTCTGCTATAGTGGGAGGTTAAAATTTCATGTTCTGAAGCTTCCCTGAAAAGTTATGGCACAATGCACAAAAACGCTTTTCAGCCTGAGATAAGGTGGGTTTCGGAACGCCAAACATAAAAGTGTTGATAACTTTCGAAAAACACTTCAGACAGCTTAGATTTGATGTGCACCTACTAGAAAGACCCTTTCTGCTATAGTGGGAGGTTAAAATTTCATGTTCTGAAGCTTCCCTGAAAAGTTATGGCACAATGCGTAAAAACGCTTTTCAGCCTGAGATAAGGTGGGTTTCGGAACGCCAAACATAAAAGTGTTGATAACTTTGGAAAAAACACTTCAGACAGTTTAGATTTGATGTGCAACTACTAGAAAGACCCTTTCTGCTATAGTGGGAGGTTAAAATTTCATGTTCTGAAGCTTCCCTGAAAAGTTATGGCACAATGCACAAAAACGCTTTTCAGCCTGAGATAAGGTGGGTTTTGGAACGCCAAACATAAAAGTGTTAATAACTTTCGAAAAACACTTCAGACAGCTTAGATTTGATGTGCACCTACTAGAAAGACCCTTTCTGCTATAGTGGGAGGTTAAAATTTCATGTTCTGAAGCTTCCCTGAAAAGTTATGGCACAATGCGTAAAAACGCTTTTCATCCTGAGATAAGGTGGGTTTCGGAACGGCAAACATAAAAGTGTTAATTACTTTGGAAAAACACTTCAGACAGTTTAGATTTGATGTGCAACTACCAGAAAGACCCTTTCTGCTATAGTGGGAGGTTAAAATTTCATGTTCTGAAGCTTCCCTGAAAAGTTATGGCACAATGCACAAAAACGCTTTTCAGCCTGAGATAAGGTGGGTTTCGGAACGCCAAACATAAAAGTGTTGATAACTTTGGAAAAACACTTCAGACAGTTTAGATTTGATGTGCAACTACTAGAAAGACCCTTTCTGCTATAGTGGGAGGTTAAAATTTCATGTTCTGAAGCTTCCCTGAAAAGTTATGGCACAATGCACAAAAACGCTTTTCAGCCTAAGATAAGGTGGGTTTCGGAACGCCAAACATAAAAGTGTTAATAACTTTGGAAAAACACTTCAGACAGTTTAGATTTAATGTGCAACTACTAGAAAGACCCTTTCTGCTATAGTGGGAGGTTAAAATTTCATGTTCTGAAGCTTCCCTGAAAAGTTATGGCACAATGCACAAAAACGCTTTTCAGCCTGAGATAAGGTGGGTTTCGGAACGCCAAACATAAAAGTGTTAATAACTTTGGAAAAACACTTCAGACAGTTTAGATTTGATGTGCAACTACTAGAAAGACCCTTTCTGCTATAGTGGGAGGTTAAAATTTCATGTTCTGAAGCTTCCCTGAAAAGTTATGGCACAATGCACAAAAACGCTTTTCAGCCTGAGATAAGGTGGGTTTCGGAACGCCAAACATAAAAGTGTTGATAACTTTCGAAAAACACTTCAGACAGCTTAGATTTGATGTGCACCTACTAGAAAGACCCTTTCTGCTATAGTGGGAGGTTAAAATTTCATGTTCTGAAGCTTCCCTGAAAAGTTATGGCACAATGCGTAAAAACGCTTTTCAGCCTGAGATAAGGTGGGTTTCGGAACGCCAAACATAAAAGTGTTGATAACTTTGGAAAAAACACTTCAGACAGTTTAGATTTGATGTGCAACTACTAGAAAGACCCTTTCTGCTATAGTGGGAGGTTAAAATTTCATGTTCTGAAGCTTCCCTGAAAAGTTATGGCACAATGCACAAAAACGCTTTTCAGCCTGAGATAAGGTGGGTTTCGGAACGCCAAACATAAAAGTGTTGATAACTTTCGAAAAACACTTCAGACAGCTTAGATTTGATGTGCAACTACTAGAAAGACCCTTTCTGCTATAGTGGGAGTTAAAATTTCATGTTCTGAAGCTTCCCTGAAAAGTTATGGCACAATGCACAAAAACGCTTTTCAGCCTGAGATAAGTTGGGTTTCGGAACGCCAAACATAAAAGTGTTGATAACTTTCGAAAAACACTTCAGACAGCTTAGATTTGATGTGCACCTACTAGAAAGACCCTTTCTGCTATAGTGGGAGGTTAAAATTTCATGTTCTGAAGCTTCCCTGAAAAGTTATGGCACAATGCACAAAAACGCTTTTCAGCCTGAGATAAGGTGGGTTTCGGAACGCCAAACATAAAAGTGTTGATAACTTTGGAAAAACACTTCAGACAGTTTAGATTTGATGTGCAACTACTAGAAAGACCCTTTCTGCTATAGTGGGAGGTTAAAATTTCATGTTCTGAAGCTTCCCTGAAAAGTTATGGCACAATGCACAAAAACGCTTTTCAGCCTGAGATAAGGTGGGTTTCGGAACGCCAAACATAAAAGTGTTAATAACTTTGGAAAAACACTTCAGACAGTTTAGATTTGATGTGCAACTACTAGAAAGACCCTTTCTGCTATAGTGGGAGGTTAAAATTTCATGTTCTGAAGCTTCCCTGAAAAGTTATGGCACAATGCACAAAAACGCTTTTCAGCCTGAGATAAGGTGGGTTTCGGAACGCCAAACATAAAAGTGTTAATAACTTTGGAAAAACACTTCAGACAGTTTAGATTTGATGTGCAACTACTAGAAAGACCCTTTCTGCTATAGTGGGAGGTTAAAATTTCATGTTCTGAAGCTTCCCTGAAAAGTTATGGCACAATGCACAAAAACGCTTTTCAGCCTGAGATAAGGTGGGTTTCGGAACGCCAAACATAAAAGTGTTGATAACTTTGGAAAAACACTTCAGACAGTTTAGATTTGATGTGCAACTACTAGAAAGACCCTTTCTGCTATAGTGGGAGGTTAAAATTTCATGTTCTGAAGCTTCCCTGAAAAGTTATGGCACAATGCACAAAAACGCTTTTCAGCCCGAGATAAGGGGGGTTTCGGACGGCCAAACATAAAAGTGTTGATAACTTTCGAAAAACACTTCAGACAGCTTAGATTCAATGTGCACCTACTCGAAAGACCCTTTCTGCTATAGTGGGAGGTTAAAATTTCATGTTCTGAAGCTTCCCTGAAAAGTTATGGCACAATGCACAAAAACGCTTTTCAGCCTGAGATAAGGTGGGTTTCGGAATGCCAAACATAAAGGTGTTGATAACTTTTGAAAAACACTTCAGACAGCTGAGATTTGATGTGCAACTACTAGAAAGACCCTTTCTGCTATAGTGGGAGGTTAAAATTTCATGTTCTGAAGCTTCCCTGAAAAGTTATGGCACAATGCACAAAAACGCTTTTCAGCCTGAGATAAGGTGGGTTTCGGAACGCCAAACATAAAAGTGTTGATAACTTTGGAAAAAACACTTCAGACAGTTTAGATTTGATGTGCAACTACTAGAAAGACCCGTTCTGCTATAGTGGGAGGTTAAAATTTCATGTTCTGAAGCTTCCCTGAAAAGTTATGGCACAATGCACAAAAACGCTGTTCAGCCTCAGATAAGGTGGTTTTCGGAACGCCAAACATAAAAGTGTTGATAACTTTCGAAAAACACTTCAGACAGCTTAGATTTGATGTGCACCTACTAGAAAGACCCTTTCTGCTATAGTGGGAGGTTAAAATTTCATGTTCTGAAGCTTCCCTGAAAAGTTATGGCACAATGCACAAAAACGCTTTTCAGCCTGAGATAAGGTGGGTTTCGGAACGCCAAACATAAAAGTGTTGATAACTTTCGAAAAACACTTCAGACAGCTTAGATTTGATGTGCACCTACTAGAAAGACCCTTTCTGCTATAGTGGGAGGTTAAAATTTCATGTTCTGAAGCTTCCCTGAAAAGTTATGGCACAATGCGTAAAAACGCTTTTCAGCCTGAGATAAGGTGGGTTTCGGAAATCCAAATATAAAAGTGTTGATAACTTTGGAAAAAACACTTCAGACAGTTTAGATTTGATGTGCAACTACCAGAAAGACCATTTCTGCTATAGTGGGAGGTTAAAATTTCATGTTCTGAAGCTTCCCTGAAAAGTTATGGCACAATGCACAAAAATGCTTTTCAGCCTGAGATAAGGTGGGTTTCGGAACGCCAAACATAAAAGTGTTAATAACTTTGGAAAAACAGTTCAGACAGTTTAGATTTGATGTGCAACTACTAGAAAGACCCTTTCTGCTATAGTGGGAGGTTAAGATTTCATGTTCTGAAGCTTCCCTGAAAAGTTATGGCACAATGCACAAAAACGCTTTTCAGCCTGAGATAAGGTGGGTTTCGGAACGCCAAACATAAAAGTGTTGATAACTTTCGAAAAACACTTCAGACAGCTTAGATTTGATGTGCACCTACTAGAAAGACCCCTTCTGCTATAGTGGGAGGTTAAAATTTCATGTTCTGAAGCTTCCCTGAAAAGTTATGGCACAATGCGTAAAAACGCTTTTCAGCCTGAGATAAGGTGGGTTTCGGAACGCCAAACATAAAAGTGTTGATAACTTTGGAAAAACACTTCAGACAGTTTAGATTTGAAGTGCAACTACTAGAAAGACCCTTTCTGCTATAGTGGGAGGTTAAAATTTCATGTTCTGAAGCTTCCCTGAAAAGTTATGGCACAATGCACAAAAACGCTTTTCAGCCTGAGATAAGGTGGGTTTGGGAACGCCAAACATAAAAGTGTTAATAACTTTGGAAAAACACTTCAGACAGTTAAGATTTGATGTGCAACTACTAGAAAGACCCTTTCTGCTATAGTGGGAGGTCAAAATTTCATGTTCTGAAGCTTCCCTGAAAAGTTATGGCACAATGCACAAAAACGCTTTTCAGCCTGAGATAAGGTGGGTTTCGGAACGCCAAACATAAAAGTGTTGATCACTTTTGAAAAACACTTCAGACAGCTTAGATTTGATGTGCAACTACTAGAAAGACACTTTCTGCTATAGTGGGAGGTTGAAATTTCATGTTCTGAAGCTTCCCTGAAAAGTTATGGCACAATGCACAAAAACGCCTTTCAGCCTGAGATAAGGTGGGTTTCGGAACGCCAAACATAAAAGTGTTGATAACTTTCGAAAAACACTTCAGACAGCTTAGATTTGATGTGCACCTACTAGAAAGACCATTTCTGCTATAGTGGGAGGTTAAAATTTCATGTTCTGAAGCTTCCCTGAAAAGTTATGGCACAATGCGTAAAAACGCTTTTCAGCCTGAGATAAAGTGGGTTTCGGAACGCCAAACATAAAAGTGTTGATAACTTTGGAAAAACACTTCAGACAGTTTAGATTTGATGTGCAACTACTAGAAAGACCCTTTCTGCTATAGTGGGAGGTTAAAATTTCATGTTCTGAAGCTTCCCTGAAAAGTTATGGCACAATGCACAAAAACGCTTTTCAGCCTGAGATAAGGTGGGTTTCGGAACGCCAAACATAAACGTGTTAATAACTTTGGAAAAACACATCAGACAGTTTAGATTTGATGTGCAACTACTAGAAAGACCCTTTCTGCTATAGTGGGAGGTTAAAATTTCATGTTCTGTAGCTTCCCTGAAAAGTTATGGCACAATGCACAAAACCGCTTTTCAGCCTGAGATAAGGTGGGTTTCGGAACGCCAAACATAAAAGTGTTGATAACTTTTGAAAAACACTTCAGACAGCTTAGATTTGATGTGCGACTACTAGAAAGACCCTTTCTGCTATAGTAGGAGGTTAAAATTTCATGTTCTGAAGCTTCCCTGAAATGTTATGGCACAATGCACAAAAACGCTTTTCAGCCTGAGATAAGGTGGGTTTCGGAACGCCAAACATAAAAGTGTTGATAACTTTGGAAAAACACTTCAGACAGTTTAGATTTGATGTGCAACTACTAGAAAGACCCTTTCTGCTATATTGGGGGGTTAAAATTTCATGTTCTGAAGCTTCCCTGAAAAGTTATGGCACAATGCACAAAAACGCTTTTCAGCGTGAGATAAGGTGGGTTTCGGAACGCCAAACATAAAAGTGTTAATAACTTTGGAAAACCACTTCAGACAGTTTAGATTTGATGTGCAACTACTAGAAAGACCCTTTCTGCTATAGTGGGAGGTTAAAATTTCATGTTCTGAAGCTTCCCTGAAAAGTTATGGCACAATGCACAAAAACGCTTTTCAGCCTGAGATAAGGTGGGTTTCGGAACGCCAAACATAAAAGTGTTGATAACTTTTGAAAAACACTTCAGACAGCTTAGATTTGATGTGCAACTACTAGAAAGACCCTTTCTGCTATAGTGGGAGGTTAAAATTTCATGTTCTGAAGCTTCCCTGAAAAGTTATGGCACAATGCACAAAAACGCTTTTCAGCCTGAGATAAGGTGGGTTTCGGAACGCCAAACATAAAAGTGTTAATAACTTTGGAAAAACACTTCAGACAGTTTAGATTTGATGTGCAACTACTAGAAAGACCCTTTCTGCTATAGTGGGAGGTTAAAATTTCATGTACTGAAACTTCCCTGAAAAGTTATGGCACAATGCACAAAAACGCTTTTCAGCCTGAGATAAGGTGGGTTTCGGAACGCCAAACATAAAAGTGTTGATAACTTTCGAGAAACACTTCAGACAGCTTAGATTTGATGTGCACCTACTAGAAAGACCCTTTCTGCTATAGTGGGAGGTTAAAATTTCATGTTCTGAAGCTTCCCTGAAAAGTTATGGCACAATGCGTAAAAACGCTTTTCAGCCTGAGATAAGGTGGGTTTCGGAACGCCAAACATAAAAGTGTTGATCACTTTGGAAAAACACTTCAGACAGTTTAGATTTGATGTGCAACTACTAGAAAGACCCTTTCTGCTATAGTGGGAGGTTATAATTTCATGTTCTGAAGCTTCCCTGAAAAGTTATGGCACAATGCGTAAAAACGCCTTTCAGCCTGAGATAAGGTGGGTTTCGGAACGCCAAACATAAAAGTGTTGATCACTTTGGAAAAACACTTCAGACAGTTTAGATTTGATGTGCAACTACTAGAAAGACGCTTGCTGCTATAGTGGGAGGTTAAAATTTCATGTTCTGAAGCATCCCTGAAAAGTTATGGCACAATGCACAAAAACGCTTTTCAGCCTGAGATAAGGTGGGTTTCGGAACGCCAAACATAAAAGTGTTAATAACTTTGGAAAACCACTTCAGACAGTTTAGATTTGATGTGCAACTACTAGAAAGACCCTTTCTGCTATAGTGGGAGGTTAAAATTTCATGTTCTGAAGCTTCCCTGAAAAGTTATGGCACAATGCACAAAAACGCTTTTCAGCCTGAGATAAGGTGGGTTTCGGAACGCCAAACATAAAAGTGTTGATAACTTTTGAAAAACACTTCAGACAGCTTAGATTTGATGTGCAACTACTAGAAAGACCCTTTCTGCTATAGTGGGAGGTTAAAATTTCATGTTCTGAAGCTTCCCTGAAAAGTTATGGCACAATGCACAAAAACGCTTTTCAGCCTGAGATAAGGTGGGTTTCGGAACGCCAAACATAAAAGTGTTAATAACTTTGGAAAAACACTTCAGACAGTTTAGATTTGATGTGCAACTACTAGAAAGACGCTTTCTGCTATAGTTGGAGGTTAAAATTTCATGTTCTGAAGCTTCCCTGAAAAGTTATGGCACAATGCACAAAAACGCTTTTCAGCCTGAGATAAGGTGGGTTTCGGAACGCCAAACATAAAAGTGTTGATCACTTTCGAAAACCACTTCAGACAGCTTAGATTTGATGTGCACCTACTAGAAAGACCCTTTCTGCTATAGTGGGAGGTTAAAATTTCATGTTCTGAAGCTTCCCTGAAAAGTTATGGCACAATGCGTAAAAACGCTTTTCAGCCTGAGATAAGGTGGGTTTCGGAACGCCAAACATAAAAGTGTTAATAACTTTGGAAAAACACTTCAGACAGTTTAGATTTGATGTGCAACTACTAGAAAGACCCTTTCTGCTATAGTGGGAGGTTAAAATTTCATGTTCTGAAGCTTCCCTGAAAAGTTATGGCACAATGCACAAAAACGCTTTTCAGCCTGAGATAACGTGGGTTTCGGAACGCCAAACATAAAAGTGTTAATAACTTTCGAAAAACACTTCAGACAGCTTAGATTTGATGTGCACCTACTAGAAAGACCCTTTCTGCTATAGTGGGAGGTTAAAATTTCATGTTCTGAAGCTTCCCTGAAAAGTTATGGCACAATGCACAAAAACGCTTTTCAGCCTGAGATAAGGTGGGTTTCGGAACGCCAAACATAAAAGTGTTAATAACTTTGGAAAAACACTTCAGACAGTTTAGATTTGATGTGCAACTACTAGAAAGACGCTTTCTGCTATAGTTGGAGGTTAAAATTTCATGTTCTGAAGCTTCCCTGAAAAGTTATGGCACAATGCACAAAAACGCTTTTCAGCCTGAGATAAGGTGGGTTTCGGAACGCCAAACATAAAAGTGTTGATCACTTTCGAAAACCACTTCAGACAGCTTAGATTTGATGTGCACCTACTAGAAAGACCCTTTCTGCTATAGTGGGAGGTTAAAATTTCATGTTCTGAAGCTTCCCTGAAAAGTTATGGCACAATGCGTAAAAACGCTTTTCAGCCTGAGATAAGGTGGGTTTCGGAACGCCAAACATAAAAGTGTTAATAACTTTGGAAAAACACTTCAGACAGTTTAGATTTGATGTGCAACTACTAGAAAGACCCTTTCTGCTATAGTGGGAGGTTAAAATTTCATGTTCTGAAGCTTCCCTGAAAAGTTATGGCACAATGCACAAAAACGCTTTTCAGCCTGAGATAACGTGGGTTTCGGAACGCCATACATAAAAGTGTTAATAACTTTCGAAAAACACTTCAGACAGCTTAGATTTGATGTGCACCTACTAGAAAGACCCTTTCTGCTATAGTGGGAGGTTAAAATTTCATGTTCTGAAGCTTCCCTGAAAAGTTATGGCACAATGCACAAAAACGCTTTTCAGCCTGAGATAAGGTGGGTTTCGGAACGCCAAACATAAAAGTGTTAATAACTTTGGAAAACCACTTCAGACAGTTTAGATTTGATGTGCAACTACTAGAAAGACCCTTTCTGCTATAGTGGGAGGTTAAAATTTCATGTTCTGAAGCTTCCCTGAAAAGTTATGGCACAATGCACAAAAAGGCTTTTCAGCCTGAGATAAGGTGGGTTTCGGAACGCCAAACATAAAAGTGTTGATAACTTTTGAAAAACACTTCAGACAGCTTAGATTTGATGTGCAACTACTAGAAAGACCCTTTCTGCTATAGTGGGAGGTTAAAATTTCATGTTCTGAAGCTTCCCTGAAAAGTTATGGCACAATGCACAAAAACGCTTTTCAGCCTGAGATAAGGTGGGTTTCGGAACGCCAAACATAAAAGTGTTAATAACTTTGGAAAAACACTTCAGACAGTTTAGATTTGATGTGCAACTACTAGAAAGACGCTTTCTGCTATAGTTGGAGGTTAAAATTTCATGTTCTGAAGCTTCCCTGAAAAGTTATGGCACAATGCACAAAAACGCTTTTCAGCCTGAGATAAGGTGGGTTTCGGAACGCCAAACATAAAAGTGTTGATCACTTTCGAAAACCACTTCAGACAGCTTAGATTTGATGTGCACCTACTAGAAAGACCCTTTCTGCTATAGTGGGAGGTTAAAATTTCATGTTCTGAAGCTTCCCTGAAAAGTTATGGCACAATGCGTAAAAACGCTTTTCAGCCTGAGATAAGGTGGGTTTCGGAACGCCAAACATAAAAGTGTTAATAACTTTGGAAAAACACTTCAGACAGTTTAGATTTGATGTGCAACTACTAGAAAGACCCTTTCTGCTATAGTGGGAGGTTAAAATTTCATGTTCTGAAGCTTCCCTGAAAAGTTATGGCACAATGCACAAAAACGCTTTTCAGCCTGAGATAACGTGGGTTTCGGAACGCCAAACATAAAAGTGTTAATAACTTTCGAAAAACACTTCAGACAGCTTAGATTTGATGTGCACCTACTAGAAAGACCCTTTCTGCTATAGTGGGAGGTTAAAATTTCATGTTCTGAAGCTTCCCTGAAAAGTTATGGCACAATGCACAAAAACGCTTTTCAGCCTGAGATAAGGTGGGTTTCGGAACGCCAAACATAAAAGTGTTAATAACTTTGGAAAAACACTTCAGACAGTTTAGATTTGATGTGCAACTACTAGAAAGACGCTTTCTGCTATAGTTGGAGGTTAAAATTTCATGTTCTGAAGCTTCCCTGAAAAGTTATGGCACAATGCACAAAAACGCTTTTCAGCCTGAGATAAGGTGGGTTTCGGAACGCCAAACATAAAAGTGTTGATCACTTTCGAAAACCACTTCAGACAGCTTAGATTTGATGTGCACCTACTAGAAAGACCCTTTCTGCTATAGTGGGAGGTTAAAATTTCATGTTCTGAAGCTTCCCTGAAAAGTTATGGCACAATGCGTAAAAACGCTTTTCAGCCTGAGATAAGGTG
The DNA here is from genome assembly GCF_027744825.2 of Synchiropus splendidus. Classification (NCBI taxonomy): domain Eukaryota; kingdom Metazoa; phylum Chordata; class Actinopteri; order Syngnathiformes; family Callionymidae; genus Synchiropus; species Synchiropus splendidus. The sequence continues at coordinate 425,096 of NW_026527070.1, forward strand.
GGTTTCGGAACGCCAAACATAAAAGTGTTAATAACTTTGGAAAAACACTTCAGACAGTTTAGATTTGATGTGCAACTACTAGAAAGACCCTTTCTGCTATAGTGGGAGGTTAAAATTTCATGTTCTGAAGCTTCCCTGAAAAGTTATGGCACAATGCACAAAAACGCTTTTCAGCCTGAGATAACGTGGGTTTCGGAACGCCAAACATAAAAGTGTTAATAACTTTCGAAAAACACTTCAGACAGCTTAGATTTGATGTGCACCTACTAGAAAGACCCTTTCTGCTATAGTGGGAGGTTAAAATTTCATGTTCTGAAGCTTCCCTGAAAAGTTATGGCACAATGCGTAAAAACGCTTTTCAGCCTGAGATAAGGTGGGTTTCGGAACGCCAAACATAAAAGTGTTAATAACTTTGGAAAAACACTTCAGACAGTTTAGATTTGATGTGCAACTACTAGAAAGACCCTTTCTGCTATAGTGGGAGGTTAAAATTTCATGTTCTGAAGCTTCCCTGAAAAGTTATGGCACAATGCACAAAAACGCTTTTCAGCCTGAGATAACGTGGGTTTCGGAACGCCAAACATAAAAGTGTTAATAACTTTCGAAAAACACTTCAGACAGCTTAGATTTGATGTGCACCTACTAGAAAGACCCTTTCTGCTATAGTGGGAGGTTAAAATTTCATGTTCTGAAGCTTCCCTGAAAAGTTATGGCACAATGCACAAAAACGCTTTTCAGCCTGAGATAAGGTGGGTTTCGGAACGCCAAACATAAAAGTGTTAATAACTTTGGAAAAACACTTCAGACAGTTTAGATTTGATGTGCAACTACTAGAAAGACGCTTTCTGCTATAGTTGGAGGTTAAAATTTCATGTTCTGAAGCTTCCCTGAAAAGTTATGGCACAATGCACAAAAACGCTTTTCAGCCTGAGATAAGGTGGGTTTCGGAACGCCAAACATAAAAGTGTTGATCACTTTCGAAAACCACTTCAGACAGCTTAGATTTGATGTGCACCTACTAGAAAGACCCTTTCTGCTATAGTGGGAGGTTAAAATTTCATGTTCTGAAGCTTCCCTGAAAAGTTATGGCACAATGCGTAAAAACGCTTTTCAGCCTGAGATAAGGTGGGTTTCGGAACGCCAAACATAAAAGTGTTAATAACTTTGGAAAAACACTTCAGACAGTTTAGATTTGATGTGCAACTACTAGAAAGACCCTTTCTGCTATAGTGGGAGGTTAAAATTTCATGTTCTGAAGCTTCCCTGAAAAGTTATGGCACAATGCACAAAAACGCTTTTCAGCCTGAGATAACGTGGGTTTCGGAACGCCAAACATAAAAGTGTTAATAACTTTCGAAAAACACTTCAGACAGCTTAGATTTGATGTGCACCTACTAGAAAGACCCTTTCTGCTATAGTGGGAGGTTAAAATTTCATGTTCTGAAGCTTCCCTGAAAAGTTATGGCACAATGCGTAAAAACGCTTTTCAGCCTGAGATAAGGTGGGTTTCGGAACGCCAAACATAAAAGTGTTAATAACTTTGGAAAAACACTTCAGACAGTTTAGATTTGATGTGCAACTACTAGAAAGACCCTTTCTGCTATAGTGGGAGGTTAAAATTTCATGTTCTGAAGCTTCCCTGAAAAGTTATGGGACAATGCACAAAAACGCTTTTCAGCCTGAGATAAGGTGGGTTTCGGAACGCCAAACATAAAAGTATTGATAACTTTTGAAAAACACTTCAGACAGCATAGATTTGATCTGCACCTACTAGAAAGACCCTTTCTGCTATAGTGGGAGGTTAAAATTTCATGTTCTGAAGCTTCCCTGAAAAGTTATGGCACAATGCACAAAAACGCTTTTCAGCCTGAGATAAGGTGGGTTTCGGAACGCCAAACATAAAAGTGTTGATAACTTTTGAAAAACACTTCAGACAGCTTAGATTTGATGTGCAACTACTAGAAAGACCCTTTCTGCTATAGTGGGAGGTTAAAATTTCATGTTCTGAAGCCTCCTTGAAACGTTATGGCACAATGCACAAAAACGCTTTTCAGCCTGAGATAAGGTGGGTTTCGGAACGCCAAACATAAAAGTGTTGATAACTTTCGAAAAACACTTCAGACAGCTTAGATTTGATGTGCAACTACTAGAAAGACCCTTTCTGCTATAGTGGGAGGTTAAAATTTCATGTTCTGAAGCTTCCCTGAAAAGTTATGGCACAATGCGTAAAAACGCTTTTCAGCCTGAGATAAGGTGGGTTTCGGAACGCCAAACATAAAAGTGTTGATGACTTTGGAAAAACACTTCAGACAGTTTAGATTTGATGTGCAACCACGAGAAAGACCCTTTCTGCTATAGTGGGAGGTTAAAATTACATGTTCTGAAGCTTCCCTGTAAAGTTATGGCACAATGCACAAAAACGCTTTTCAGCCTGAGATAAGGTGGGTTTCGGAACGCCAAACATAAAAGTGTTGATAACTTTGGAAAAACACTTCAGACAGTTTAGATTTGATGTGCAACTACTAGAAAGACCCTTTCTGCTATAGTGGGAGGTTAAAATTTCATGTTCTGAAGCTTCCCTGAAAAGTTATGGCACAATGAACAAAAACGCTTTTCAGCCTGAGATAAGGTGGGTTTCGGAACGCCAAACATAAAAGTGTTGATAACTTTGGAAAAACACTTCAGACAGTTTAGATTTGATGTGCAACTACTAGAAAGACCCTTTCTGCTATAGTGGGAGGTTAAAATTTCATGTTCTGAAGCTTCCCTGAAAAGTTATGGCACAATGCGTAAAAACGCTTTTCAGCCTGAGATAAGGTGAGTTTCGGAACGCCAAACACAAAAGTGTTGATAACTTTGGAAAAACACTTCAGACAGTTTAGATTTGATGTGCAACTACTAGAAAGACGCTTTCTGCTATAGTGGGAGGTTAAAATTTCATGTTCTGAAGCTTCCCTGAAAAGTTATGGCACAATGCGTAAAAACGCTTTTCAGCCTGAGATAAGGTGGGTTTCGGAACGCCAAACATAAAAGTGTTAATAACTTTGGAAAAACACTTCAGACAGTTTAGATTTGATGTGCAACTACTAGAAAGACCCTTTCTGCTATAGTGGGAGGTTAAAATTTCATGTTCTGAAGCTTCCCTGAAAAGTTATGGCACAATGCACAAAAACGCTTTTCAGCCTGAGATAAGGTGGGTTACGGAACGCCAAACATAAAAGTGTTGATAACTTTTGAAAAACACTTCAGACAGCTTAGATTTGATGTGCAACTACTAGAAAGACCCTTTCTGCTATAGTGGGAGGTTAAAATTTCATGTTCTGAAGCTTCCCTGAAAAGTTATGGCACAATGCACAAAAACGCTTTTCAGCCTGAGATAAGGTGGGTTTCGGAACGCCAAACATAAAAGTGTTGATAACTTTCGAAAAACACTTCAGACAGCTTAGATTTGATGTGCACCTACTAGAAAGACCCTTTCTGCTATAGTGGGAGGTTAAAATTTCATGTTCTGAAGCTTCCCTGAAAAGTTATGGCACAATGCGTAAAAATGCTTTTCAGCCTGAGATAAGGTGGGTTTCGGAACGCCAAACATAAAAGTGTTGATAACTTTGGAAAAACACTTCAGACAGTTTAGATTTGATGTGCAACTACTAGAAAGACCCTTTCTGCTATAGTGGGAGGTTAAAATTTCATGTTCTGAAGCTTCCCTGAAAAGTTATGGCACAATGCACTAAAACGCTTTTCAGCCTGAGATAAGGGGGGTTTCGGAACGCCAAACATAAAAGTGTTAATAACTTTCGAAAAACACTTCAGACAGCTTAGATTTGATGTGCACCTACTAGAAAGACCCTTTCTGCTATAGTGGGAGGTTAAAATTTCATGTTCTGAAGCTTCCCTGAAAAGTTATGGCACAATGCGTAAAAACGCTTTTCATCCTGAGATAAGGTGGGTTTCGGAACGCCAAACATAAAAGTGTTAATAACTTTGGAAAAACACTTCAGACAGTTTAGATTTGATGTGCAACTACTAGAAAGACCCTTTCTGCTATAGTGGGAGGTTAAAATGTCATGTTCTGAAGCTTCCCTGAAAAGTTATGGCACAATGCACAAAAACGCTTTTCAGCCTGAGATAAGGTGGGTTTTGGAACGCCAAACATAAAAGTGTTAATAACTTTCGAAAAACACTTCAGACAGCTTAGATTTGATGTGCACCTACTAGAAAGACCCTTTCTGCTATAGTGGGAGGTTAAAATTTCATGTTCTGAAGCTTCCCTGAAAAGTTATGGCACAATGCGTAAAAACGCTTTTCATCCTGAGATAAGGTGGGTTTCGGAACGGCAAACATAAAAGTGTTAATTACTTTGGAAAAACACTTCAGACAGTTTAGATTTGATGTGCAACTACTAGAAAGACCCTTTCTGCTATAGTGGGAGGTTAAAATTTCATGTTCTGAAGCTTCCCTGAAAAGTTATGGCACAATGCACAAAAACGCTTTTCAGCCTGAGATAAGGTGGGTTTCGGAACGCCAAACATAAAAGTGTTGATAACTTTCGAAAAACACTTCACACAGCTTAGATTTGATGTGCACCTACTAGAAAGACCCTTTCTGCTATAGTGGGAGGTTAAAATTTCATGTTCTGAAGCTTCCCTGAAAAGTTATGGCACAATGCGTAAAAACGCTTTTCAGCCTGAGATAAGGTGGGTTTCGGAACGCCAAACATAAAAGTGTTGATAACTTTGGAAAAACACTTCAGACAGTTTAGATTTGATGTGCAACTACTAGAAAGACCCTTTCTGCTATAGTGGGAGGTTAAAATTTCATGTTCTGAAGCTTCCCTGAAAAGTTATGGCACAATGCGTAAAAACGCTTTTCAGCCTGAGATAAGGTGGGTTTCGGAACGCCAAACACAAAAGTGTTGATAACTTTGGAAAAACACTTCAGACAGTTTAGATTTGATGTGCAACTACTAGAAAGACGCTTTCTGCTATAGTGGGAGGTTAAAATTTCATGTTCTGAAGCTTCCCTGAAAAGTTATGGCACAATGCACAAAAACGCTTTTCAGCCTGAGATAAGGTGGGTTTCGGAACGCCAAACATAAAAGTGTTGATAACTTTCGAAAACCACTTCAGACAGCTTAGATTTGATGTGCACCTACTAGAAAGACCCTTTCTGCTATAGTGGGAGGTTAAAATTTCATGTTCTGAAGCTTCCCTGAAAAGTTATGGTACAATGCGTAAAAACGCTTTTCAGCCTGAGATAAGGTGGGTTTCGGAACGCCAAACATAAAAGTGTTGATAACTTTGGAAAAACACTTCAGACAGTTTAGATTTAATGTGCAACTACTAGAAAGACCCTTTCTGCTATAGTGGGAGGTTAAAATTTCATGTTCTGAAGCTTCCCTGAAAAGTTATGGCACAATGCACAAAAACGCTTTTCAGCCTGAGATAAGGTGGATTTCGGAACGCCAAACATAAAAGTGTTAATAACTTTGGAAAAACACTTCAGACAGTTTAGATTTGATGTGCAACTACTAGAAAGACCCTTTCTGCTATAGTGGGAGGTTAAAATTTCATGTGCTGAAGCTTCCCTGAAAAGTTATGGCACAATGCACAAAAACGCTTTTCATCCTGAGATAAGGTGGGTTTCGGAACGCCAAACATAAAAGTGTTAATAACTTTGGAAAAACACTTCAGACAGTTTAGATTTGATGTGCAACTACTAGAAAGACCCTTTCTGCTATAGTGGGAGGTTAAAATGTCATGTTCTGAAGCTTCCCTGAAAAGTTATGGCACAATGCACAAAAACGCTTTTCAGCCTGAGATAAGGTGGGTTTTGGAACGCCAAACATAAAAGTGTTAATAACTTTCGAAAAACACTTCAGACAGCTTAGATTTGATGTGCACCTACTAGAAAGACCCTTTCTGCTATAGTGGGAGGTTAAAATTTCATGTTCTGAAGCTTCCCTGAAAAGTTATGGCACAATGCGTAAAAACGCTTTTCATCCTGAGATAAGGTGGGTTTCGGAACGGCAAACATAAAAGTGTTAATTACTTTGGAAAAACACTTCAGACAGTTTAGATTTGATGTGCAACTACTAGAAAGACCCTTTCTGCTATAGTGGGAGGTTAAAATTTCATGTTCTGAAGCTTCCCTGAAAAGTTATGGCACAATGCACAAAAACGCTTTTCAGCCTGAGATAAGGTGGGTTTCGGAACGCCAAACATAAAAGTGTTGATAACTTTCGAAAAACACTTCACACAGCTTAGATTTGATGTGCACCTACTAGAAAGACCCTTTCTGCTATAGTGGGAGGTTAAAATTTCATGTTCTGAAGCTTCCCTGAAAAGTTATGGCACAATGCGTAAAAACGCTTTTCAGCCTGAGATAAGGTGGGTTTCGGAACGCCAAACATAAAAGTGTTGATAACTTTGGAAAAACACTTCAGACAGTTTAGATTTGATGTGCAACTACTAGAAAGACCCTTTCTGCTATAGTGGGAGGTTAAAATTTCATGTTCTGAAGCTTCCCTGAAAAGTTATGGCACAATGCGTAAAAACGCTTTTCAGCCTGAGATAAGGTGGGTTTCGGAACGCCAAACACAAAAGTGTTGATAACTTTGGAAAAACACTTCAGACAGTTTAGATTTGATGTGCAACTACTAGAAAGACGCTTTCTGCTATAGTGGGAGGTTAAAATTTCATGTTCTGAAGCTTCCCTGAAAAGTTATGGCACAATGCACAAAAACGCTTTTCAGCCTGAGATAAGGTGGGTTTCGGAACGCCAAACATAAAAGTGTTGATAACTTTCGAAAACCACTTCAGACAGCTTAGATTTGATGTGCACCTACTAGAAAGACCCTTTCTGCTATAGTGGGAGGTTAAAATTTCATGTTCTGAAGCTTCCCTGAAAAGTTATGGTACAATGCGTAAAAACGCTTTTCAGCCTGAGATAAGGTGGGTTTCGGAACGCCAAACATAAAAGTGTTGATAACTTTGGAAAAACACTTCAGACAGTTTAGATTTAATGTGCAACTACTAGAAAGACCCTTTCTGCTATAGTGGGAGGTTAAAATTTCATGTTCTGAAGCTTCCCTGAAAAGTTATGGCACAATGCACAAAAACGCTTTTCAGCCTGAGATAAGGTGGATTTCGGAACGCCAAACATAAAAGTGTTAATAACTTTGGAAAAACACTTCAGACAGTTTAGATTTGATGTGCAACTACTAGAAAGACCCTTTCTGCTATAGTGGGAGGTTAAAATTTCATGTGCTGAAGCTTCCCTGAAAAGTTATGGCACAATGCACAAAAACGCTTTTCAGCCTGAGATAAGGTGGGTTTCGGAACGCCAAACATAAAAGTGTTAATAACTTTGGAAAAACACTTCAGACAGTTTAGATTTGATGTGCAACTACTAGAAAGACCCTTTCTGCTATAGTGGGAGGTTAAAATTTCATGTTCTGAAGCTTCCCTGAAAAGTTATGGCACAATGCACAAAAACGCTTTTCAGCCTGAGATAAGGTGGGTTTCGGAACGCCAAACATAAAAGTGTTAATAACTTTCGAAAAACACTTCAGACAGCTTAGATTAGATGTGCACCTACTAGAAAGACCCTTTCTGCTATAGTGGGAGGTTAAAATTTCATGTTCTGAAGCTTCCCTGAAAAGTTATGGCACAATGCGTAAAAACGCTTTTCAGCCTGAGATAAGGTGGGTTTCGGAACGCCAAACATAAAAGTGTTAATAACTTTGGAAAAACACTTCAGACAGTTTAGATTTGATGTGCAACTACTAGAAAGACCCTTTCTGCTATAGTGGGAGGTTAAAATTTCATGTTCTGAAGCTTCCCTGAAAAGTTATGGCACAATGCACAAAAACGCTTTTCAGTCTGAGATAAGGTGGGTTTCGGAACGCCAAACATAAAAGTGTTGATAACTTTTGAAAAACACTTCAGACAGCTTAGATTTGATGTGCAACTACTAGAAAGACCCTTTCTGCTATAGAGGGAGGTTAAAATTTCATGTTCTGAAGCTTCCCTGAAAAGTTATGGCACAATGCACAAAAACGCTTTTCAGCCTGAGATAAGGTGGGTTTCGGAACGCCAAACATAAAAGTGTTGATAACTTTGGAAAAACACTTCAGACAGTTTAGATTTGATGTGCAACTACTAGAAAGACCCTTTCTGCTATAGTGGGAGGTTAAAATTTCATGTTCTGAAGCTTCCCTGAAAAGTTATGGCACAATGCACAAAAACGCTTTTCAGCCTGAGATAAGGTGGGTTTCGGAACGCCAAACATAAAAGTGTTGATAACTTTCGAAAACCACTTCAGACAGCTTAGATTTGATGTGCACCTACTAGAAAGACCCTTTCTGCTATAGTGGGAGGTTAAAATTGCATGTTCTGAAGCTTCCCTGAAAAGTTATGGCACAATGCGTAAAAACGCTTTTCAGCCTGAGATAAGGTGGGTTTCGGAACGCCAAACATAAAAGTGTTGATAACTTTTGAAAAACACTTCAGACAGTTTAGATTTGATGTGCAACTACTAGAAAGACCCTTTCTGCTATAGTGGGAGGTTAAAATTTCATGTTCTGAAGCTTCCCTGAAAAGTTATGGCACAATGCACAAAAACGCTTTTCAGCCTGAGATAAGGTGGGTTTCGTAACGCCAAACATAAAAGTGTTAATAACTTTGGAAAAACACTTCAGACAGTTTAGATTTGATGTGCAACTACTAGAAAGACCCTTTCTGCTATAGTGGGAGGTTAAAATTTCATGTTCTGAAGCTTCCCTGAAAAGTTATGGCACAATGCACAAAAACGCTTTTCAGCCTGAGATAAGGTGGGTTTCGGAACGCCAAACATAAAAGTGTTGATAACTTTCGAAAACCACTTCAGACAGCTTAGATTTGATGTGCTCCTACTAGAAAGACCCTTTCTGCGAGACTGGGAGGTTAAAATTTCATGTTCTGAAGCCTCCCTGAAAAGTTATGGCACAATGCGTAAAAACGCTTTTCAGCCTGAGATAAGGTGGGTTTCGGAACGCCAAACATAAAAGTGTTGATAACTTTGGAAAAACACTTCAGACAGTTTAGATTTGATGTGCAACTACTAGAAAGACCCTTTCTGCTATAGTGGGAGGTTAAAATTTCATGTTCTGAAGCTTCCCTGAAAAGTTATGGCACAATGCACAAAAACGCTTTTCAGCCTGAGATAAGGTGGGTTTCGGAACGCCAAACATAAAAGTGTTAATAACTTTGGAAAAACACTTCAGACAGTTTAGATTTGATGTGCAACTACTAGAAAGACCCTTTCTGCTATAGTGGGAGGTTAAAATTTCATGTTCTGAAGCTTCCCTGAAAAGTTATGGCACAATGCGCAAAAACGCTTTTCAGCCTGAGATAAGGTGGGTTTCGGAACACCAAACATAAAAGTGTTAATAACTTTGGAAAAACACTTCAGACAGTTTAGATTTGATGTGCAACTACTAGAAAGACTCTTTCTGCTATAGTGGGAGGTTAAAATTTCATGTTCTGAAGTTTCCCTGAAAAGTTATGGCACAATGCACAAAAACGCTTTTCAGCCTGAGATAAGGTGGGTTTCGGAACGCCAAACATAAAAGTGTTAATAACTTTGGAAAAACACTTCAGACAGCTTAGATTTGATGTGCACCTACTAGAAAGACCCTTTCTGCTATAGTGGGAGGTTAAAATTTCATGTTCTGAAGCTTCCCTGAAAAGTTATGGCACAATGCGTAAAAACGCTTTTCAGCCTGAGATAAGGTGGGTTTCGGAACGCCAAACATAAAAGTGTTGATAACTTTGGAAAAACACTTCAGACAGTTTAGATTTCATGTGCAACTACTAGAAAGACCCTTTCTGCTATAGTGGGGTGTTAAAATTTCATGTTCTGAAGCTTCCCTGAAAAGTTATGGCACAATGCACAAAAACGCTTTTCAGCCTGAGATAAGGTGGGTTTCGGAACGCCAAACATAAAAGTGTTAATAACTTTGGAAAACCACTTCAGACAGTTTAGATTTGATGTGCAACTACTAGAAAGACCCTTTCTGCTGTAGTGGGAGGTTAAAATTTCATGTTCTGAAGCTTCCCTGAAAAGTTATGGCACAATGCACAAAAACGCTTTTCAGCCTGAGATAAGGTGGGTTTCGGAACGCCAAACATAAAAGTGTTGATAACTTTTGAAAAACACTTCAGACAGCTTAGATTTGATGTGCAACTACTAGAAAGACCCTTTCTGCTATAGTGGGAGGTTAAAATTTCATGTTCTGAAGCTTCCCTGAAAAGTTATGGCACAATACGCAGAAACGCTTTTCAGCCTGAGATAAGGTGGGTTTCGGAACGCCAAACATAAAAGTGTTAATAACTTTGGAAAAACACTTCAGACAGTTTAGATTTGATGTGCAACTACTAGAAAGACCCTTTCTGCTATAGTGGGAGGTTAAAATTTCATGTTCTGAAACTTCCCTGAAAAGTTATGGCACAATGCACAAAAACGCTTTTCAGCCTGAGATAAGGTGGGTTTCGGAACGCCAAACATAAAAGTGTTGATAACTTTCGAAAAACACTTCAGTCAGCTTAGATTTGATGTGCACCTACTAGAAAGACCCTTTCTGCTATAGTGGGAGGTTAAAATTTCATGTTCTGAAGCTTCCCTGAAAAGTTATGGCACAATGCACAAAAACGCTTTTCAGCCTGAGATAAGGTGGGTTTCAGAACGCCAAACATAAAAGTGTTGATAACTTTTGAAAAACACTTCAGACAGCTTAGATTTGATGTGCAACTACTAGAAAGACCCTTTCTGCTATAGTGGGAGGTTAAAATTTCATGTTCTGAAGCTTCCCTGAAAAGTTATGGCACAATGCACAAAAACGCTTTTCAGCCTGAGATAAGGTGGGTTTCGGAACGCCAAACATAAAAGTGTTGATAACTTTGGAAAAACACTTCAGACAGTTTAGATTTGATGTGCAACTACTAGAAAGACCCTTTCTGCTATAGTGGGAGGTTAAAATTTCATGTTCTGAAGCTTCCCTGAAAAGTTATGGCACAATGCACAAAAACGCTTTTCAGCCTGAGATAAGGTGGGTTTCGGAACGCCAAACATAAAAGTGTTGATAACTTTCGAAAAACACTTCAGACAGCTTAGATTTGATGTGCACCTACTAGAAAGACCCTTTCTGCTATAGTGGGAGGTTAAAATTTCATGTTCTGAAGCTTCCCTGAAAAGTTATGGCACAATGCGTAAAAACGCTTTTCAGCCTGAGATAAGGTGGGTTTCGGAACGCCAAACATAAAAGTGTTGATAACTTTGGAAAAACACTTCAGACAGTTTAGATTTGATGTGCAACTACTAGAAAGACCCTTTCTGCTATAGTGGGAGGTTAAAATTTCATGTTCTGAAGCTTCCCTGAAAAGTTATGGCACAATGCACAAAAACGCTTTTCAGCCTGAGATAAGGTGGGTTTCGGAACGCCAAACATAAAAGTGTTAATAACTTTGGAAAAACACTTCAGACAGTTTAGATTTGATGTGCAACTACTAGAAAGACCCTTTCTGCTATAGTGGGAGGTTAAAATTTCATGTTCTGAAGCTTCCCTGAAAAGTTATGGCACAATGCACAAAAACGCTTTTCAGCCTGAGATAAGGTGGGTTTCGGAACGCCAAACATAAAAGTGTTGATAACTTTCGAAAACCACTTCAGACAGCTTAGATTTGATGTGCACCTACTAGAAAGACCCTTTCTGCTATAGTGGGAGGTTAAAATTTCATGTTCTGAAGCCTCCCTGAAAAGTTATGGCACAATGCGTAAAAACGCTTTTCAGCCTGAGATAAGGTGGGTTTCGGAACGCCAAACATAAAAGTGTTGATAACTTTGGAAAAACACTTCAGACAGTTTAGATTTGATGTGCAACTACTAGAAAGACCATTTCTGCTATAGTGGGAGGTTAAAATTTCATGTTCTGAAGCTTCCCTGAAAAGTTATGGCACAATGCACAAAAACGCTTTTCAGCCTGAGATAAGGTGGGTTTCGGAACGCCAAACATAAAAGTGTTAATAACTTTGGAAAAACACTTCAGACAGTTTAGATTTGATGTGCAACTACTAGAAAGACCCTTTCTGCTATAGTGGGGTGTTAAAATTTCATGTTCTGAAGCTTCCCTGAAAAGTTATGGCACAATGCACAAAAACGCTTTTCAGCCTGAGATAAGGTGGGTTTCGGAACGCCAAACATAAAAGTGTTAATAACTTTGGAAAACCACTTCAGACAGTTTAGATTTGATGTGCAACTACTAGAAAGACCCTTTCTGCTGTAGTGGGAGGTTAAAATTTCATGTTCTGAAGCTTCCCTGAAAAGTTATGGCACAATGCACAAAAACGCTTTTCAGCCTGAGATAAGGTGGGTTTCGGAACGCCAAACATAAAAGTGTTGATAACTTTTGAAAAACACTTCAGACAGCTTAGATTTGATGTGCAACTACTAGAAAGACCCTTTCTGCTATAGTGGGAGGTTAAAATTTCATGTTCTGAAGCTTCCCTGAAAAGTTATGGCACAATGCACAAAAACGCTTTTCAGCCTGAGATAAGGTGGGTTTCGGAACGCCAAACATAAAAGTGTTGATAACTTTTGAAAAACACTTCAGACAGCTTAGATTTTATGTGCAACTACTAGAAAGACCCTTTCTGCTATAGTGGGAGGTTAAAATTTCATGTTCTGAAGCTTCCCTGAAAAGTTATGGCACAATGCACAAAAACGCTTTTCAGCCTGAGATAAGGTGGGTTTCGGAACGCCAAACATAAAAGTGTTGATAACTTTCGAAAAACACTTCAGACAGCTTAGATTTGATGTGCACCTACTAGAAAGACCCTTTCTGCTATAGTGGGAGGTTAAAATTTCATGTTCTGAAGCTTCCCTGAAAAGTTATGGCACAATGCGTAAAAACGCTTTTCAGCCTGAGATAAGGTGGGTTTCGGAACGCCAAACATAAAAGTGTTGATAACTTTGGAAAAACACTTCAGACAGTTTAGATTTGATGTGCAACTACTAGAAAGACCCTTTCTGCTATAGTGGGAGGTTAAAATTTCATGTTCTGAAGCTTCCCTGAAAAGTTATGGCACAATGCACAAAAACGCTTTTCAGCCTGAGATAAGGTGGGTTTCGGAACGCCAAACATAAAAGTGTTAATAACTTTGGAAAAACACTTCAGACAGTTTAGATTTGATGTGCAACTACTAGAAAGACCCTTTCTGCTATAGTGGGAGGTTAAAATTTCATGTTCTGAAGCTTCCCTGAAAAGTTATGGCACAATGCACAAAAACGCTTTTCAGCCTGAGATAAGGTGGGTTTCGGAACGCCAAACATAAAAGTGTTGATAACTTTCGAAAACCACTTCAGACAGCTTAGATTTGATGTGCACCTACTAGAAAGACCCTTTCTGCTATAGTGGGAGGTTAAAATTTCATGTTCTGAAGCCTCCCTGAAAAGTTATGGCACAATGCGTAAAAACGCTTTTCAGCCTGAGATAAGGTGGGTTTCGGAACGCCAAACATAAAAGTGTTGATAACTTTGGAAAAACACTTCAGACAGTTTAGATTTGATGTGCAACTACTAGAAACACCCTTTCTGCTATAGTGGGAGGTTAAAATTTCATGTTCTGAAGCTTCCCTGAAAAGTTATGGCACAATGCACAAAAACGCTTTTCAGCCTGAGATAAGGTGGGTTTCGGAACGCCAAACATAAAAGTGTTGATAACTTTCGAAAAACACTTCAGACAGCTTAGATTTGATGTGCACCTACTAGAAAGACCCTTTCTGCTATAGTGGGAGGTTAAAATTTCATGTTCTGAAGCTTCCCTGAAAAGTTATGGCACAATGCGTAAAAACGCTTTTCAGCCTGAGATAAGGTGGGTTTCGGAACGCCAAACATAAAAGTGTTGATAACTTTGGAAAAACACTTCAGACAGTTTAGATTTGATGTGCAACTACTAGAAAGACCCTTTCTGCTATAGTGGGAGGTTAAAATTTCATGTTCTGAAGCTTCCCTGAAAAGTTATGGCACAATGCACAAAAACGCTTTTCAGCCTGAGATAAGGTGGGTTTCGGAACGCCAAACATAAAAGTGTTAATAACTTTGGAAAAACACTTCAGACAGTTTAGATTTGATGTGCAACTACTAGAAAGACCCTTTCTGCTATAGTGGGAGGTTAAAATTTCATGTTCTGAAGCTTCCCTGAAAAGTTATGGCACAATGCACAAAAACGCTTTTCAGCCTGAGATAAGGTGGGTTTCGGAACGCCAAACATAAAAGTGTTGATAACTTTCGAAAACCACTTCAGACAGCTTAGATTTGATGTGCACCTACTAGAAAGACCCTTTCTGCTATAGTGGGAGGTTAAAATTTCATGTTCTGAAGCCTCCCTGAAAAGTTATGGCACAATGCGTAAAAACGCTTTTCAGCCTGAGATAAGGTGGGTTTCGGAACGCCAAACATAAAAGTGTTGATAACTTTGGAAAAACACTTCAGACAGTTTAGATTTGATGTGCAACTACTAGAAAGACCCTTTCTGCTATAGTGGGAGGTTAAAATTTCATGTTCTGAAGCTTCCCTGAAAAGTTATGGCACAATGCACAAAAACGCTTTTCAGCCTGAGATAAGGTGGGTTTCGGAACGCCAAACATAAAAGTGTTAATAACTTTGGAAAAACACTTCAGACAGTTTAGATTTGATGTGCAACTACTAGAAAGACCCTTTCTGCTATAGTGGGGTGTTAAAATTTCATGTTCTGAAGCTTCCCTGAAAAGTTATGGCACAATGCACAAAAACGCTTTTCAGCCTGAGATAAGGTGGGTTTCGGAACGCCAAACATAAAAGTGTTAATAACTTTGGAAAACCACTTCAGACAGTTTAGATTTGATGTGCAACTACTAGAAAGACCCTTTCTGCTGTAGTGGGAGGTTAAAATTTCATGTTCTGAAGCTTCCCTGAAAAGTTATGGCACAATGCACAAAAACGCTTTTCAGCCTGAGATAAGGTGGGTTTCGGAACGCCAAACATAAAAGTGTTGATAACTTTTGAAAAACACTTCAGACAGCTTAGATTTGATGTGCAACTACTAGAAAGACCCTTTCTGCTATAGTGGGAGGTTAAAATTTCATGTTCTGAAGCTTCCCTGAAAAGTTATGGCACAATGCACAAAAACGCTTTTCAGCCTGAGATAAGGTGGGTTTCGGAACGCCAAACATAAAAGTGTTGATAACTTTGGAAAAACACTTCAGACAGTTTAGATTTGATGTGCAACTACTAGAAAGACCCTTTCTGCTATAGTGGGAGGTTAAAATTTCATGTTCTGAAGCTTCCCTGAAAAGTTATGGCACAATGCACAAAAACACTTTTCAGCCTGAGATAAGGTGGGTTTCGGAAAGCCAAACATAAAAGTGTTGATAACTTTCGAAAAACACTTCAGACAGCTTAGATTTGATGTGCACCTACTAGAAAGACCCTTTCTGCTATAGTGGGAGGTTAAAATTTCATGTTCTGAAGCCTCCCTGAAAAGTTATGGCACAATGCGTAAAAACGCTTTTCAGCCTGAGATAAGGTGGGTTTCGGAACGCCAAACATAAAAGTGTTGATAACTTTGGAAAAACACTTCAGACAGTTTAGATTTGATGTGCAACTACGAGAAAGACCCTTTCTGCTATAGTGGGAGGTTAAAATTTCATGTTCTGAAGCTTCCCTGAAAAGTTATGGCACAATGCACAAAAACGCTTTTCAGCCTGAGATAAGGTGGGTTTCGGAACGCCAAACATAAAAGTGTTAATAACTTTGGAAAAACACTTCAGACAGTTTAGATTTGATGTGCAACTACTAGAAAGACCCTTTCTGCTATAGTGGGAGGTTAAAATTTCATGTTCTGAAGCTTCCCTGAAAAGTTATGGTACAATGCACAAAAACGCTTTTCAGCCTGAGATAAGGTGGGTTTCGGAACGCCAAACATAAAAGTGTTAATAACTTTGGAAAAACACTTCAGACAGTTTAGATTTGATGTGCAACTACTAGAAAGACTCTTTCTGCTATAGTGGGAGGTTAAAATTTCATGTTCTGAAGTTTCCCTGAAAAGTTATGGCACAATGCACAAAAACGCTTTTCAGCCTGAGATAAGGTGGGTTTCGGAACGCCAAACATAAAAGTGTTGATAACTTTCGAAAAACACTTCAGACAGCTTAGATTTGATGTGCACCTACTAGAAAGACCCTTTCTGCTATAGTGGGAGGTTAAAATTTCATGTTCTGAAGCTTCCCTGAAAAGTTATGGCACAATGCGTAAAAACGCTTTTCAGCCTGAGATAAGGTGGGTTTCGGAACGCCAAACATAAAAGTGTTGAAAACTTTGGAAAAACACTTCAGACAGTTTAGATTTGATGTGCAACTACTAGAAAGACCCTTTCTGCTATAGTGGGGTGTTAAAATTTCATGTTCTGAAGCTTCCCTGAAAAGTTATGGCACAATGCACAAAAACGCTTTTCAGCCTGAGATAAGGTGGGTTTCGGAACGCCAAACATAAAAGTGTTAATAACTTTGGAAAACCACTTCAGACAGTTTAGATTTGATGTGCAACTACTAGAAAGACCCTTTCTGCTGTAGTGGGAGGTTAAAATTTCATGTTCTGAAGCTTCCCTGAAAAGTTATGGCACAATGCACAAAAACGCTTTTCAGCCTGAGATAAGGTGGGTTTCGGAACGCCAAACATAAAAGTGTTGATAACTTTTGAAAAACACTTCAGACAGCTTAGATTTGATGTGCACCTACTAGAAAGACCCTTTCTGCTATAGTGGGAGGTTAAAATTTCATGTTCTGAAGCTTCCCTGAAAAGTTATGGCACAATGCACAAAAACGCTTTTCAGCCTGAGATAAGGTGGGTTTCGGAACGCCAAACATAAAAGTGTTAATAACTTTGGAAAAACACTTCAGACAGTTTAGATTTGATGTGCAACTACTAGAAAGACCCTTTCTGCTATAGTGGGAGGTTAAAATTTCATGTTCTGAAACTTCGCTGAAAAGTTATGGCACAATGCACAAAAACGCTTTTCAGCCTGAGATAAGGTGGGTTTCGGAACGCCAAACATAAAAGTGTTGATAACTTTCGAAAAACACTTCAGACAGCTTAGATTTGATGTGCACCTACTAGAAAGACCCTTTCTGCTATAGTGGGAGGTTAAAATTTCATGTTCTGAAGCTTCCCTGAAAAGTTATGGCACAATGCGTAAAAACGCTTTTCAGCCTGAGATAAGGTGGGTTTCGGAACGCCAAACATAAAAGTGTTGATAACTTTGGAAAAACACTTCAGACAGTTTAGATTTGATGTGCAACTACTAGAAAGACGCTTTCTGCTATAGTGGGAGGTTAAAATTTCATGTTCTGAAGCTTCCCTGAAAAGTTATGGCACAATGCACAAAAACGCTTTTCAGCCTGAGATAAGGTGCGTTTCGGAACGCCAAACATAAAAGTGTTGATAACTTTCGAAAACCACTTCAGACAGCTTAGATTTGATGTGCACCTACTAGAAAGACCCTTTCTGCTATAGTGGGAGGTTAAAATTTCATGTTCTGAAGCTTCCCTGAAAAGTTATGGCACAATGCGTAAAAACGCTTTTCAGCCTGAGATAAGGTGGGTTTCGGAACGTCAAACATAAAAGTGTTGATAACTTTGGAAAAACACTTCAGACAGTTTAGATTTGATGTGCAACTACTAGAAAGACCCCTTCTGCTATAGTGGGAGGTTAAAATTTCATGTTCTGAAGCTTCCCTGAAAAGTTATGGCACAATGCACAAAAACGCTTTTCAGCCTGAGATAAGGTGGGTTTCGGAACGCCAAACATAAAAGTGTTAATAACTTTGAAAAAACACTTCAGACAGTTTAGATTTGATGTGCAACTACTAGAAAGACCCTTTCTGCTATAGTGGGAGGTTAAAATTTCATGTTCTGAAACTTCCCTGAAAAGTTATGGCACAATGCACAAAAACGCTTTTCAGCCTGAGATAAGATGGGTTTCGGAACGCCAAACATAAAAGTGTTGATAACTTTCGAAAAACACTTGAGACAGCTTAGATTTGATGTGCACCTACTAGAAAGACCCTTTCTGCTATAGTGGGAGGTTAAAATTTCATGTTCTGAAGCTTCCCTGAAAAGTTATGGCACAATGCGTAAAAACGCTTTTCAGCCTGAGATAAGGTGGGTTTCGGAACGCCAAACATAAAAGTGTTGATAACTTTGGAAAAACACTTCAGACAGTTTAGATTTGATGTGCAACTACTAGAAAGACGCTTTCTGCTATAGTGGGAGGTTAAAATTTCATGTTCTGAAGCTTCCCTGAAAAGTTATGGCACAATGCACAAAAACGCTTTTCAGCCTGAGATAAGGTGGGTTTCGGAACGCCAAACATAAAAGTGTTGATAACTTTTGAAAAACACTTCAGACAGCTTAGATTTGATGTGCACCTACTAGAAAGACCATTTCTGCTATAGTGGGAGGTTAAAATTTCGTGTTCTGAAGCTTCCCTGAAAAGTTATGGCACAATGCACAAAAACGCTTTTCAGCCTGAGATAAGGTGGGTTTCGGAACGCCAAACATAAAAGTGTTAATAACTTTGGAAAAACACTTCAGACAGTTTAGATTTGATGTGCAACTACTAGAAAGACCCTTTCTGCTATAGTGGGAGGTTAAAATTTCATGTTCTGAAACTTCGCTGAAAAGTTATGGCACAATGCACAAAAACGCTTTTCAGCCTGAGATAAGGTGGGTTTCGGAACGCCAAACATAAAAGTGTTGATAACTTTCGAAATACACTTCAGACAGCTTAGATTTGATGTGCACCTACTAGAAAGACCCTTTCTGCTATAGTGGGAGGTTAAAATTTCATGTTCTGAAGCTTCCCTGAAAAGTTATGGCACAATGCGTAAAAACGCTTTTCAGCCTGAGATAAGGTGGGTTTCGGAACGCCAAACATAAAAGTGTTGATAACTTTGGAAAAACATTTCAGACAGTTTAGATTTGATGTGCAACTACTAGAAAGACGCTTTCTGCTATAGTGGGAGGTTAAAATTTCATGTTCTGAAGCTTCCCTGAAAATTTATGGCACAATGCACAAAAACGCTTTTCAGCCTGAGATAAGGTGCGTTTCGGAACGCCAAACATAAAAGTGTTGATAACTTTCGAAAACCACTTCAGACAGCTTAGATTTGATGTGCACCTACTAGAAAGACCCTTTCTGCTATAGTGGGAGGTTAAAATTTCATGTTCTGAAGCTTCCCTGAAAAGTGATGGCACAATGCGTAAAAACGCTTTTCAGCCTGAGATAAGGTGGGTTTCGGAACGTCAAACATAAAAGTGTTGATAACTTTGGAAAAACACTTCAGACAGTTTAGATTTGATGTGCAACTACTAGAAAGACCCCTTCTGCTATAGTGGGAGGTTAAAATTTCATGTTCTGAAGCTTCCCTGAAAAGTTATGGCACAATGCACAAAAACGCTTTTCAGCCTGAGATAAGGTGGGTTTCGGAACGCCAAACATAAAAGTGTTAATAACTTTGAAAAAACACTTCAGACAGTTTAGATTTGATGTGCAACTACTAGAAAGACCCTTTCTGCTATAGTGGGAGGTTAAAATTTCATGTTCTGAAACTTCCCTGAAAAGTTATGGCACAATGCACAAAAACGCTTTTCAGCCTGAGATAAGATGGGTTTCGGAACGCCAAACATAAAAGTGTTGATAACTTTCGAAAAACACTTGAGACAGCTTAGATTTGATGTGCACCTACTAGAAAGACCCTTTCTGCTATAGTGGGAGGTTAAAATTTCATGTTCTGAAGCTTCCCTGAAAAGTTATGGCACAATGCGTAAAAACGCTTTTCAGCCTGAGATAAGGTGGGTTTCGGAACGTCAAACATAAAAGTGTTGATAACTTTGGAAAAACACTTCAGACAGTTTAGATTTGATGTGCAACTACTAGAAAGACGCTTTCTGCTATAGTGGGAGGTTAAAATTTCATGTTCTGAAGCTTCCCTGAAAAGTTATGGCACAATGCACAAAAACGCTTTTCAGCCTGAGATAAGGTGGGTTTCGGAACGCCAAACATAAAAGTGTTGATAACTTTTGAAAACCACTTCAGACAGCTTAGATTTGATGTGCACCTACTAGAAAGACCCTTTCTGCTATAGTGGGAGGTTAAAATTTCATGTTCTGAAGCTTCCCTGAAAAGTTATGGCACAATGCGTAAAAACGCTTTTCAGCCTGAGATAAGGTGGGTTTCGGAACGCCAAACATAAAAGTGTTGATAACTTTGGAAAAACACTTCAGACAGTTTAGATTTGATGTGCAACTACTAGAAAGACCCTTTCTGCTATAGTGGGAGGTTAAAATTTCATGTTCTGAAGCTTCCCTGAAAAGTTATGGCACAATGCACAAAAACGCTTTTCAGCCTGAGATAAGGTGGGTTTCGGAACGCCAAACATAAAAGTGTTGATAACTTTGGAAAAACACTTCAGACAGCTTAGATTTGATGTGCAACTACTAGAAAGACCCTTTCTGCTATAGTGGGAGGTTAAAATTTCATGTTCTGAAGCTTCCCTGAAAAGTTATGGCACAATGCACAAAAACGCTTTTCAGCCTGAGATAAGGTGGGTTTCGGAACGCCAAACATAAAAGTGTTGATCACTTTCGAAAACCACTTCAGACAGCTTAGATTTGATGTGCACCTACTAGAAAGACCCTTTCTGCTATAGTGGGAGGTTAAAATTTCATGTTCTGAAGCTTCCCTGAAAAGTTATGGCACAATGCGTAAAAACGCTTTTCAGCCTGAGATAAGGTGGGTTTCGGAACGTCATACATAAAAGTGTTGATAACTTTGGAAAAACACTTCAGACAGTTTAGATTTGATGTGCAACTACTAGAAAGACCCCTTCTGCTATAGTGGGAGGTTAAAATTTCATGTTCTGAAGCTTCCCTGAAAAGTTATGGCACAATGCACAAAAACGCTTTTCAGCCTGAGATAAGGTGGGTTTCGGAACGCCAAACATAAAAGTGTTAATAACTTTGAAAAAACACTTCAGACAGTTTAGATTTGATGTGCA
This sequence comes from Synchiropus splendidus, assembly GCF_027744825.2. Lineage (NCBI taxonomy): Eukaryota > Metazoa > Chordata > Actinopteri > Syngnathiformes > Callionymidae > Synchiropus > Synchiropus splendidus. Next base: position 446,226 of record NW_026527070.1, read on the forward strand.
ACTACTAGAAAGACCCTTTCTGCTATAGTGGGAGGTTAAAATTTCATGTTCTGAAGCTTCCCTGAAAAGTTATGGCACAATGCGTAAAAACGCTTTTCAGCCTGAGATAAGGTGGGTTTCGGAACGCCAAACATAAAAGTGTTGATAACTTTGGAAAAACACTTCAGACAGTTTAGATTTGATGTGCAACTACTAGAAAGACGCTTTCTGCTATAGTGGGAGGTTAAAATTTCATGTTCTGAAGCTTCCCTGAAAAGTTATGGCACAATGCACAAAAACGCTTTTCAGCCTGAGATAAGGTGGGTTTCGGAACGCCAAACATAAAAGTGTTGATAACTTTCGAAAACCACTTCAGACAGCTTAGATTTGATGTGCACCTACTAGAAAGACCCTTTCTGCTATAGTGGGAGGTTAAAATTTCATGTTCTGAAGCTTCCCTGAAAAGTTATGGCACAATGCGTAAAAACGCTTTTCAGCCTGAGATAAGGTGGGTTTCGGAACGCCAAACATAAAAGTGTTGATAACTTTGGAAAAACACTTCAGACAGTTTAGATTTGATGTGCAACTACTAGAAAGACCCTTTCTGCTATAGTGGGAGGTTAAAATTTCATGTTCTGAAGCTTCCCTGAAAAGTTATGGCACAATGCACAAAAACGCTTTTCAGCCTGAGATAAGGTGGGTTTCGGAACGCCAAACATAAAAGTGTTGATAACTTTGGAAAAACACTTCAGACAGCTTAGATTTGATGTGCAACTACTAGAAAGACCCTTTCTGCTATAGTGGGAGGTTAAAATTTCATGTTCTGAAGCTTCCCTGAAAAGTTATGGCACAATGCACAAAAACGCTTTTCAGCCTGAGATAAGGTGGGTTTCGGAACGCCAAACATAAAAGTGTTGATCACTTTCGAAAACCACTTCAGACAGCTTAGATTTGATGTGCACCTACTAGAAAGACCCTTTCTGCTATAGTGGGAGGTTAAAATTTCATGTTCTGAAGCTTCCCTGAAAAGTTATGGCACAATGCGTAAAAACGCTTTTCAGCCTGAGATAAGGTGGGTTTCGGAACGTCATACATAAAAGTGTTGATAACTTTGGAAAAACACTTCAGACAGTTTAGATTTGATGTGCAACTACTAGAAAGACCCCTTCTGCTATAGTGGGAGGTTAAAATTTCATGTTCTGAAGCTTCCCTGAAAAGTTATGGCACAATGCACAAAAACGCTTTTCAGCCTGAGATAAGGTGGGTTTCGGAACGCCAAACATAAAAGTGTTAATAACTTTGAAAAAACACTTCAGACAGTTTAGATTTGATGTGCAACTACTAGAAAGACCCTTTCTGCTATAGTGGGAGGTTAAAATTTCATGTTCTGAAGCTTCCCTGAAAAGTTATGGCACAATGCGTAAAAACGCTTTTCAGCCTGAGATAAGGTGGGTTTCGGAACGCCAAACATAAAAGTGTTGATAACTTTGGAAAAACACTTCAGACAGTTTAGATTTGATGTGCAACTACTAGAAAGACGCTTTCTGCTATAGTGGGAGGTTAAAATTTCATGTTCTGAAGCTTCCCTGAAAAGTTATGGCACAATGCACAAAAACGCTTTTCAGCCTGAGATAAGGTGGGTTTCGGAACGCCAAACATAAAAGTGTTGATAACTTTCGAAAACCACTTCAGACAGCTTAGATTTGATGTGCACCTACTAGAAAGACCCTTTCTGCTATAGTGGGAGGTTAAAATTTCATGTTCTGAAGCTTCCCTGAAAAGTTATGGCACAATGCGTAAAAACGCTTTTCAGCCTGAGATAAGGTGGGTTTCGGAACGCCAAACATAAAAGTGTTGATAACTTTGGAAAAACACTTCAGACAGTTTAGATTTGATGTGCAACTACTAGAAAGACCCTTTCTGCTATAGTGGGAGGTTAAAATTTCATGTTCTGAAGCTTCCCTGAAAAGTTATGGCACAATGCACAAAAACGCTTTTCAGCCTCAGATAAGGTGGGTTTCGGAACGCCAAACATAAAAGTGTTGATAACTTTCGAAAAACACTTCACACAGCTTAGATTTGATGTGCACCTACTAGAAAGACCCTTTCTGCTATAGTGGGAGGTTAAAATTTCATGTTCTGAAGCTTCCCTGAAAAGTTATGGCACAATGCGTAAAAACGCTTTTCAGCCTGAGATAAGGTGGGTTTCGGAACGCCAAACATAAAAGTGTTAATAACTTTGGAAAACCACTTCAGACAGTTTAGATTTGATGTGCAACTACTAGAAAGACCCTTTCTGCTATAGTGGGAGGTTAAAATTTCATGTTCTGAAGCTTCCCTGAAAAGTTATGGCACAATGTACAAAAACGCTTTTCAGCCTGAGATAAGGTGGGTTTCGGAACGCCAAACATAAAAGTGTTAATAACTTTGAAAAAACACTTCAGACAGTTTAGATTTGATGTGCAACTACTAGAAAGACCCTTTCTGCTATAGTGGGAGGTTAAAATTTCATGTTCTGAAACTTCCCTGAAAAGTTATGGCACAATGCACAAAAACGCTTTTCAGCCTGAGATAAGGTGGGTTTCGGAACGCCAAACATAAAAGTGTTGATAACTTTCGAAAAACACTTGAGACAGCTTAGATTTGATGTGCACCTACTAGAAAGACCCTTTCTGCTATAGTGGGAGGTTAAAATTTCATGTTCTGAAGCTTCCCTGAAAAGTTATGGCACAATGCGTAAAAACGCTTTTCAGCCTGAGATAAGGTGGGTTTCGGAACGCCAAACATAAAAGTGTTGATAACTTTGGAAAAACACTTCAGACAGTTTAGATTTGATGTGCAACTACTAGAAAGACGCTTTCTGCTATAGTGGGAGGTTAAAATTTCATGTTCTGAAGCTTCCCTGAAAAGTTATGGCACAATGCACAAAAACGCTTTTCAGCCTGAGATAAGGTGGGTTTCGGAACGCCAAACATAAAAGTGTTGATAACTTTCGAAAACCACTTCAGACAGCTTAGATTTGATGTGCACCTACTAGAAAGACCCTTTCTGCTATAGTGGGAGGTTAAAATTTCATGTTCTGAAGCTTCCCTGAAAAGTTATGGCACAATGCGTAAAAACGCTTTTCAGCCTGAGATAAGGTGGGTTTCGGAACGCCAAACATAAAAGTGTTGATAACTTTGGAAAAACACTTCAGACAGTTTAGATTTGATGTGCAACTACTAGAAAGACCCTTTCTGCTATAGTGGGAGGTTAAAATTTCATGTTCTGAAGCTTCCCTGAAAAGTTATGGCACAATGCACAAAAACGCTTTTCAGCCTGAGATAAGGTGGGTTTCGGAACGCCAAACATAAAAGTGTTGATAACTTTGGAAAAACACTTCAGACAGCTTAGATTTGATGTGCAACTACTAGAAAGACCCTTTCTGCTATAGAGGGAGGTTAAAATTTCATGTTCTGAAGCTTCCCTGAAAAGTTATGGCACAATGCACAAAAACGCTTTTCAGCCTGAGATAAGGTGGGTTTCGGAACGCCAAACATAAAAGTGTTGATAACTTTGGAAAAACACTTCAGACAGTTTAGATTTGATGTGCAACTACTAGAAAGACCCTTTCTGCTATAGTGGTAGGTTAAAATTTCATTTTCTGAAGCTTCCCTGAAAAGTTATGGCACAATGCACAAAAACGCTTTTCAGCCTGAGATAAGGTGGGTTTCGGAATGCCAAACATAAAAGTGTTGATAACTTTCGAAAAACACTTCAGACAGCTTAGATTTGATGTGCACCTACCAGAAAGACCCTTTCTGCTATAGTGGGAGGTTAAAATTTCATGTTCTGAAGCTTCCCTGAAAAGTTATGGCACAATGCGTAAAAACGCTTTTCAGCCTGAGATAAGGTGGGTTTCGGAACGCCAAACATAAAAGTGTTGATAACTTTGGAAAACCACTTCAGACAGTTTAGATTTGATGTGCAACTACTAGAAAGACCCTTTCTGCTATAGTGGGAGGTTAAAATTTCATGTTCTGAAGCTTCCCTGAAAAGTTATGGCACAATGTACAAAAACGCTTTTCAGCCTGAGATAAGGTGGGTTTCGGAACGCCAAACATAAAAGTGTTAATAACTTTGAAAAAACACTTCAGACAGTTTAGATTTGATGTGCAACTACTAGAAAGACCCTTTCTGCTATAGTGGGAGGTTAAAATTTCATGTTCTGAAACTTCCCTGAAAAGTTATGGCACAATGCACAAAAACGCTTTTCAGCCTGAGATAAGGTGGGTTTCGGAACGCCAAACATAAAAGTGTTGATAACTTTCGAAAAACACTTGAGACAGCTTAGATTTGATGTGCACCTACTAGAAAGACCCTTTCTGCTATAGTGGGAGGTTAAAATTTCATGTTCTGAAGCTTCCCTGAAAAGTTATGGCACAATGCGTAAAAACGCTTTTCAGCCTGAGATAAGGTGGGTTTCGGAACGCCAAACATAAAAGTGTTAATAACTTTGGAAAACCACTTCAGACAGTTTAGATTTGATGTGCAACTACTAGAAAGACCCTTTCTGCTATAGTGGGAGGTTAAAATTTCATGTTCTGAAGCTTCCCTGAAAAGTTATGGCACAATGTACAAAAACGCTTTTCAGCCTGAGATAAGGTGGGTTTCAGAACGCCAAAGATAAAAGTGTTAATAACTTTGAAAAAACACTTCAGACAGTTTAGATTTGATGTGCAACTACTAGAAAGACCCTTTCTGCTATAGTGGGAGGTTAAAATTTCATGTTCTGAAACTTCCCTGAAAAGTTATGGCACAATGCACAAAAACGCTTTTCAGCCTGAGATAAGGTGGGTTTCGGAACGCCAAACATAAAAGTGTTGATAACTTTCGAAAAACACTTGAGACAGCTTAGATTTGATGTGCACCTACTAGAAAGACCCTTTCTGCTATAGTGGGAGGTTAAAATTTCATGTTCTGAAGCTTCCCTGAAAAGTTATGGCACAATGCGTAAAAACGCTTTTCAGCCTGAGATAAGGTGGGTTTCGGAACGCCAAACATAAAAGTGTTGATATCTTTGGAAAAACACTTCAGACAGTTTAGATTTGATGTGCAACTACTAGAAAGACGCTTTCTGCTATAGTGGGAGGTTAAAATTTCATGTTCTGAAGCTTCCCTGAAAAGTTATGGCACAATGCACAAAAACGCTTTTCAGCCTGAGATAAGGTGGGTTTCGGAACGCCAAACATAAAAGTGTTGATAACTTTCGAAAACCACTTCAGACAGCTTAGATTTGATGTGCACCTACTAGAAAGACCCTTTCTGCTATAGTGGGAGGTTAAAATTTCATGTTCTGAAGCTTCCCTGAAAAGTTATGGCACAATGCGTAAAAACGCTTTTCAGCCTGAGATAAGGTGGGTTTCGGAACGCCAAACATAAAAGTGTTGATAACTTTGGAAAAACACTTCAGACAGTTTAGATTTGATGTGCAACTACTAGAAAGACCCTTTCTGCTATAGTGGGAGGTTAAAATTTCATGTTCTGAAGCTTCCCTGAAAAGTTATGGCACAATGCACAAAAACGCTTTTCAGCCTGAGATAAGGTGGGTTTCGGAACGCCAAACATAAAAGTGTTGATAACTTTGGAAAAACACTTCAGACTGCTTAGATTTGATGTGCAACTACTAGAAAGACCCTTTCTGCTATAGTGGTAGGTTAAAATTTCATTTTCTGAAGCTTCCCTGAAAAGTTATGGCACAATGCACAAAAACGCTTTTCAGCCTGAGATAAGGTGGGTTTCGGAATGCCAAACATAAAAGTGTTGATAACTTTCGAAAAACACTTCAGACAGCTTAGATTTGATGTGCACCTACCAGAAAGACCCTTTCTGCTATAGTGGGAGGTTAAAATTTCATGTTCTGAAGCTTCCCTGAAAAGTTATGGCACAATGCGTAAAAACGCTTTTCAGCCTGAGATAAGGTGGGTTTCGGAACGCCAAACATAAAAGTGTTGATAACTTTGGAAAACCACTTCAGACAGTTTAGATTTGATGTGCAACTACTAGAAAGACCCTTTCTGCTATAGTGGGAGGTTAAAATTTCATGTTCTGAAGCTTCCCTGAAAAGTTATGGCACAATGTACAAAAACGCTTTTCAGCCTGAGATAAGGTGGGTTTCGGAACGCCAAACATAAAAGTGTTAATAACTTTGAAAAAACACTTCAGACAGTTTAGATTTGATGTGCAACTACTAGAAAGACCCTTTCTGCTATAGTGGGAGGTTAAAATTTCATGTTCTGAAACTTCCCTGAAAAGTTATGGCACAATGCACAAAAACGCTTTTCAGCCTGAGATAAGGTGGGTTTCGGAACGCCAAACATAAAAGTGTTGATAACTTTCGAAAAACACTTGAGACAGCTTAGATTTGATGTGCACCTACTAGAAAGACCCTTTCTGCTATAGTGGGAGGTTAAAATTTCATGTTCTGAAGCTTCCCTGAAAAGTTATGGCACAATGCGTAAAAACGCTTTTCAGCCTGAGATAAGGTGGGTTTCGGAACGCCAAACATAAAAGTGTTGATAACTTTGGAAAAACACTTCAGACAGTTTAGATTTGATGTGCAACTACTAGAAAGACGCTTTCTGCTATAGTGGGAGGTTAAAATTTCATGTTCTGAAGCTTCCCTGAAAAGTTATGGCACAATGCACAAAAACGCTTTTCAGCCTGAGATAAGGTGGGTTTCGGAACGCCAAACATAAAAGTGTTGATAACTTTCGAAAACCACTTCAGACAGCTTAGATTTGATGTGCACCTACTAGAAAGACCCTTTCTGCTATAGTGGGAGGTTAAAATTTCATGTTCTGAAGCTTCCCTGAAAAGTTATGGCACAATGCGTAAAAACGCTTTTTAGCCTGAGATAAGGTGGGTTTCGGAACGCCAAACATAAAAGTGTTGATAACTTTGGAAAAACACTTCAGACAGTTTAGATTTGATGTGCAACTACTAGAAAGACCCTTTCTGCTATAGTGGGAGGTTAAAATTTCATGTTCTGAAGCTTCCCTGAAAAGTTATGGCACAATGCACAAAAACGCTTTTCAGCCTGAGATAAGGTGGGTTTCGGAACGCCAAACATAAAAGTGTTGATAACTTTGGAAAAACACTTCAGACAGTTTAGATTTGATGTGCAACTACTAGAAAGACCCTTTCTGCTATAGTGGGAGGTTAAAATTTCATGTTCTGAAGCTTCCCTGAAAAGTTATGGCACAATGCACAAAAACGCTTTTCAGCCTGAGATAAGGTGGGTTTCGGAACGCCAAACATAAAAGTGTTGATAACTTTGGAAAAACACTTCAGACAGTTTAGATTTGATGTGCAACTACTAGAAAGACCCTTTCTGCTATAGTGGTAGGTTAAAATTTCATTTTCTGAAGCTTCCCTGAAAAGTTATGGCACAATGCACAAAAACGCTTTTCAGCCTGAGATAAGGTGGGTTTCGGAACGCCAAACATAAAAGTGTTGATAACTTTCGAAAACCACTTCAGACAGCTTAGATTTGATGTGCACCTACTAGAAAGACCCTTTCTGCTATAGTGGGAGGTTAAAATTTCATGTTCTGAAGCTTCCCTGAAAAGTTATGGCACAATGCGTAAAAACGCTTTTCAGCCTGAGATAAGGTGGGTTTCGGAACGCCAAACATAAAAGTGTTGATAACTTTGGAAAAACACTTCAGACAGTTTAGATTTGATGTGCAACTACTAGAAAGACCCTTTCTGCTATAGTGGGAGGTTAAAATTTCATGTTCTGAAGCTTCCCTGAAAAGTTATGGCACAATGCACAAAAACGCTTTTCAGCCTGAGATAAGGTGGGTTTCGGAACGCCAAACATAAAAGTGTTGATAACTTTGGAAAAACACTTCAGACAGCTTAGATTTGATGTGCAACTACTAGAAAGACCCTTTCTGCTATAGAGGGAGGTTAAAATTTCATGTTCTGAAGCTTCCCTGAAAAGTTATGGCACAATGTACAAAAACGCTTTTCAGCCTGAGATAAGGTGGGTTTCAGAACGCCAAACATAAAAGTGTTAATAACTTTGAAAAAACACTTCAGACAGTTTAGATTCGATGTGCAACTACTAGAAAGACCCTTTCTGCTATAGTGGGAGGTTAAAATTTCATGTTCTGAAACTTCCCTGAAAAGTTATGGCACAATGCACAAAAACGCTTTTCAGCCTGAGATAAGGTGGGTTTCGGAACGCCAAACATAAAAGTGTTGATAACTTTCGAAAAACACTTGAGACAGCTTAGATTTGATGTGCATCTACTAGAAAGACCCTTTCTGCTATAGTGGGAGGTTAAAATTTCATGTTCTGAAGCTTCCCTGAAAAGTTATGGCACAATGCGTAAAAACGCTTTTCAGCCTGAGATAAGGTGGGTTTCGGAACGCCAAACATAAAAGTGTTGATAACTTTGGAAAAACACTTCAGACAGTTTAGATTTGATGTGCAACTACTAGAAAGACGCTTTCTGCTATAGTGGGAGGTTAAAATTTCATGTTCTGAAGCTTCCCTGAAAAGTTATGGCACAATGCACAAAAACGCTTTTCAGCCTGAGATAAGGTGGGTTTCGGAACGCCAAACATAAAAGTGTTGATAACTTTGGAAAAACACTTCAGACAGTTGAGATTTGATGTGCAACTACTAGAAAGACCCTTTCTGCTATAGTGGGAGGTTAAAATTTCATGTTCTGAAGCTTCCCTGAACAGTTATGGCACAATGCACAAAAACGCTTTTCAGCCTGAGATAAGGTGGGTTTCGGAACGCCAAACATAAAAGTGTTGATAACTTTGGAAAAACACTTCAGACAGCTTAGATTTGATGTGCAACTACTAGAAAGACCCTTTCTGCTATAGTGGTAGGTTAAAATTTCATTTTCTGAAGCTTCCCTGAAAAGTTATGGCACAATGCACAAAAACGCTTTTCAGCCTGAGATAAGGTGGGTTTCGGAATGCCAAACATAAAAGTGTTGATAACTTTCGAAAAACACTTCAGACAGCTTTGATTTGATGTGCACCTACCAGAAAGACCCTTTCTGCTATAGTGGGAGGTTAAAATTTCATGTTCTGAAGCTTCCCTGAAAAGTTATGGCACAATGCGTAAAAACGCTTTTCAGCCTGAGATAAGGTGGGTTTCGGAACGCCAAACATAAAAGTGTTAATAACTTTGAAAAAACACTTCAGACAGTTTAGATTTGATGTGCAACTACTAGAAAGACCCTTTCTGCTATAGTGGGAGGTTAAAATTTCATGTTCTGAAACTTCCCTGAAAAGTTATGGCACAATGCACAAAAACGCTTTTCAGCCTGAGATAAGGTGGGTTTCGGAACGCCAAACATAAAAGTGTTGATAACTTTCGAAAAACACTTGAGACAGCTTAGATTTGATGTGCACCTACTAGAAAGACCCTTTCTGCTATAGTGGGAGGTTAAAATTTCATGTTCTGAAGCTTCCCTGAAAAGTTATGGCACAATGCGTAAAAACGCTTTTCAGCCTGAGATAAGGTGGGTTTCGGAACGCCAAACATAAAAGTGTTGATAACTTTGGAAAAACACATCAGACAGTTTAGATTTGATGTGCAACTACTAGAAAGACGCTTTCTGCTATAGTGGGAGGTTAAAATTTCATGTTCTGAAGCTTCCCTGAAAAGTTATGGCACAATGCACAAAAACGCTTTTCAGCCTGAGATAAGGTGGGTTTCGGAACGCCAAACATAAAAGTGTTGATAACTTTCGAAAACCACTTCAGACAGTTCAGATTTGATGTGCACCTACTAGAAAGACCCTTTCTGCTATAGTGGGATGTTAAAATTTCATGTTCTGAAGCTTCCCTGAAAAGTTATGGCACAATGCGTAAAAACGCTTTTTAGCCTGAGATAAGGTGGGTTTCGGAACGCCAAACATAAAAGTGTTGATAACTTTGGAAAAACACTTCAGACAGTTTAGATTTGATGTGCAACTACTAGAAAGACCCTTTCTGCTATAGTGGGAGGTTAAAATTTCATGTTCTGAAGCTTCCCTGAAAAGTTATGGCACAATGCACAAAAACGCTTTTCAGCCTGAGATAAGGTGGGTTTCGGAACGCCAAACATAAAAGTGTTGATAACTTTGGAAAAACACTTCAGACAGTTTAGATTTGATGTGCAACTACTAGAAAGACCCTTTCTGCTATAGTGGTAGGTTAAAATTTCATTTTCTGAAGCTTCCCTGAAAAGTTATGGCACAATGCACAAAAACGCTTTTCAGCCTGAGATAAGGTGGGTTTCGGAATGCCAAACATAAAAGTGTTGATAACTTTCGAAAAACACTTCAGACAGCTTAGATTTTATGTGCACCTACCAGAAAGACCCTTTCTGCTATAGTGGGAGGTTAAAATTTCATGTTCTGAAGCTTCCCTGAAAAGTTATGGCACAATGCGTAAAAACGCTTTTCAGCCTGAGATAAGGTGGGTTTCGGAACGCCAAACATAAAAGTGTTAATAACTTTGGAAAACCACTTCAGACAGTTTAGATTTGATGTGCAACTACTAGAAAGACCCTTTCTGCTATAGTGGGAGGTTAAAATTTCATGTTCTGAAGCTTCCCTGAAAAGTTATGGCACAATGTACAAAAACGCTTTTCAGCCTGAGATAAGGTGGGTTTCGGAACGCCAAACATAAAAGTGTTAATAACTTTGAAAAAACACTTCAGACAGTTTAGATTTGATGTGCAACTAATAGAAAGACCCTTTCTGCTATAGTGGGAGGTTAAAATTTCATGTTCTGAAACTTCCCTGAAAAGTTATGGCACAATGCACAAAAACGCTTTTCAGCCTGAGATAAGGTGGGTTTCGGAACGCCAAACATAAAAGTGTTGATAACTTTTGAAAAACACTTCAGACAGCTTAGATTTGATGTGCAACTACTAGAAAGACCCTTTCTGCTATAGTGGGAGGTTAAAATTTCATGTTCTGAAGCTTCCCTGAAAAGTTATGGCACAATGCACAAAAACGCTTTTCAGCCTGAGATAAGGTGGGTTTCGGAACGCCAAACATAAAAGTGTTGATAACTTTGGAAAAACACTTCAGACAGCTTAGATTTGATGTGCAACTACTAGAAAGACCCTTTCTGCTATAGTGGGAGGTTAAAATTTCATGTTCTGAAGCTTCCCTGAAAAGTTATGGCACAATGCACAAAAACGCTTTTCAGCCTGAGATAAGGTGGGTTTCGGAACGCCAAACATAAAAGTGTTGATAACTTTGGAAAAACACTTCAGACAGTTTAGATTTGATGTGCAACTACTAGAAAGACCCTTTCTGCTATAGTGGGAGGTTAAAATTTCATGTTCTGAAGCTTCCCTGAAAAGTTATGGCACAATGCACAAAAACGCTTTTCAGCCTGAGATAAGGTGGGTTTCGGAATGCCAAACATAAAAGTGTTGATAACTTTCGAAAAACACTTCAGGCAGCTTAGATTTGATGTGCAACTACTAGAAAGACCCTTTCTGCTATAGTGGGAGGTTAAAATTTCATGTTCTGAAGCTTCCCTGAAAAGTTATGGCACAATGCACAAAAACGCTTTTCAGCCTGAGATAAGGTGGGTTTCGGAACGCCAAACATAAAAGTGTTGATAACTTTCGAAAAACACTTCAGACAGTTTAGATTTGATGTGCAACTACAAGAAAGACCCTTTCTGCTATAGTGGGAGGTTAAAATTTCATGTTCTGAAGCTTCCCTGAAAAGTTATGGCACAATGCACAAAAACGCTTTTCAGCCTGAGATAAGGTGGGTTTCGGAACGCCAAACATAAAAGTGTTGATAACTTTCGAAAAACACTTCAGACAGCTTAGATTTGATGTGCACCTACTAGAAAGACCCTTTCTGCTATAGTGGGAGGTTAAAATTTCTTGTTCTGAAGCTTCCCTGAAAAGTTATGGCACAATGCGTAAAAACGCTTTTCAGCCTGAGATAAGGTGGGTTTCCGAACGCCAAACATAAAAGTGTTGATAACTTTGGAAAAACACTTCAGACAGTTTAGATTTGATGTGCAACTACTAGAAAGACCCTTTCTGCTATAGTGGGAGGTTAAAATTTCATGTTCTGAAGCTTCCCTGAAAAGTTATGGCACAATGCACGAAAACGCTTTTCAGCCTGAGATAAGGTGGGTTTCGGAACGCCAAACATAAAAGTGTTAATAACTTTGGAAAAACACTTCAGACAGTTTAGATTTGATGTGCAACTACTAGAAAGACCCTTTCTGCTATAGTGGGAGGTTAAAATTTCATGTTCTGAAGCTTCCCTGAAAAGTTATGGCACAATGCACAAAAACGCTTTTCAGCCTGAGATAAGGTGGGTTTCGGAACGCCAAACATAAAAGTGTTGATAACTTTTGAAAAACACTTCAGACAGCTTAGATTTGATGTGCAACTACTAGAAAGACCCTTTCTGCTATAGTGGGAGGTTAACATTTCATGTTCTGAAGCTTCCCTGAAAAGTTATGGCACAATGCACAAAAACGCTTTTCAGCCTGAGATAAGGTGGGTTTCGGAACGCCAAACATAAAAGTGTTGATAACTTTCGAAAAACACTTCAGACAGCTTAGATTTGATGTGCACCTACTAGAAAGACCCTTTCTGCTATAGTGGGAGGTTAAAATTTCATGTTCTGAAGCTTCCCTGAAAAGTTATGGCACAATGCGTAAAAACGCTTTTCAGCCTGAGATAAGGTGGGTTTCGGAACGCCAAACATAAAAGTGTTGATAACTTTGGAAAAACACTTCAGACAGTTTAGATTTGATGTGCAACTACTAGAAAGACGCTTTCTGCTATAGTGGGAGGTTAAAATTTCATGTTCTGAAGCTTCCCTGAAAAGTTATGGCACAATGCACAAAAACGCTTTTCAGCCTGAGATAAGGTGGGTTTCGGAATGCCAAACATAAAAGTGTTGATACCTTTCGAAAACCACTTCAGACAGCTTAGATTTGATGTGCACCTACCAGAAAGACCCTTTCTGCTATAGTGGGAGGTTAAAATTTCATGTTTTGAAGCTTCCCTGAAAAGTTATGGCACAATGCGTAAAAACGCTTTTCAGCCTGAGATAAGGTGGGTTTCGGAACGCCAAACATAAAAGTGTTGATAACTTTGGAAAAACACTTCAGACAGTTTAGATTTGATGTGCAACTACTAGAAAGACCCTTTCTGCTATAGTGGGAGGTTAAAATTTCATGTTCTGAAGCTTCCCTGAAAAGTTATGGCACAATGCACAAAAACGCTTTTCAGCCTGAGATAAGGTGGGTTTCGGAACGCCAAACATAAATGTGTTAATAACTTTGGAAAAACACTTCAGACAGTTTAGATTTGATGTGCACCTACTAGAAAGACCCTTTCTGCTATAGTGGGAGGTTAAAATTTCATGTTCTGAAGCTTCCCTGAAAAGTTATGGCACAATGCACAAAAACGCTTTTCAGCCTGAGATAAGGTGGGTTTCGGAACGCCAAACATAAAAGTGTTGATAACTTTTGAAAAACACTTCAGACAGCTTAGATTTGATGTGCAACTACTAGAAAGACCCTTTCTGCCATAGTGGGAGGTTAAAATTTCATGTTCTGAAGCTTCCCTGAAAAGTTATGGCACAATGCACAAAAACGCTTTTCAGCCTGAGATAAGGTGGGTTTCGGAACGCCAAACATAAAAGTGTTGATAACTTTGGAAAAACACTTCAGACAGCTTAGATTTGATGTGCAACTACTAGAAAGACCCTTTCTGCTATAGTGGGAGGTTAAAATTTCATGTTCTGAAGCTTCCCTGAAAAGTTATAGCACAATGCACAAAAACGCTTTTCAGCCTGAGATAAGGTGGGTTTCGGAACGCCAAACATAAAAGTGTTGATAACTTTGGAAAAACACTTCAGACAGTTTAGATTTGATGTGCAACTACTAGAAAGACCCTTTCTGCTATAGTGGGAGGTTAAAATTTCATGTTCTGAAGCTTCCCTGAAAAGTTATGGCACAATGCACAAAAACGCTTTTCAGCCTGAGATAAGGTGGGTTTCGGAATGCCAAACATAAAAGTGTTGATAACTTTCGAAAAACACTTCAGACAGCTTAGATTTGATGTGCACCTACCAGAAAGACCCTTTCTGCTATAGTGGGAGGTTAAAATTTCATGTTCTGAAGCTTCCCTGAAAAGTTATGGCACAATGGGTAAAAACGCTTTTCAGCCTGAGATAAGGTGGGTTTCGGAACGCCAAACATTAATGTGTTAATAACTTTGGAAAAACACTTCAGACAGTTTAGATTTGATGTGCAACTACTAGAAAGACCCTTTCTGCTATAGTGGGAGGTTAAAATTTCATGTTCTGAAGCTTCCCTGAAAAGTTATGGCACAATGCACAAAAACGCTTTTCAGCCTGAGATAAGGTGGGTTTCGGAACGCCAAACATAAAAGTGTTGATAACTTTTGAAAAACACTTCAGACAGCTTAGATTTGATGTGCAACTACTAGAAAGACCCTTTCTGCTATAGTGGGAGGTTAAAATTTCATGTTCTGAAGCTTCCCTGAAAAGTTATGGCACAATGCACAAAAACGCTTTTCAGCCTGAGATAAGGTGGGTTTCGGAACGCCAAACATAAGTGTTGATAACTTTCGAAAAACACTTCAGACAGTTTAGATTTGATGTGCAACTACTAGAAATACCCTTTCTGCTATAGTGGGAGGTTAAAATTTCATGTTCTGAAGCTTCCCTGAAAAGTTATGGCACAATGCACAAAAACGCTTTTCAGCCTGAGATAAGGTGGGTTTCGGAACGCCAAACATAAAAGTGTTAATAACTTTAAAAAAACACTTCAGACAGTTTAGATTTGATGTGCAACTACTAGAAAGACCCTTTCTGCTATAGTGGGAGGTTAAAATTTCATGTTCTGAAGCTTCCCTGAAAAGTTATGGCACAATGCACAAAAACGCTTTTCAGCCTGAGATAAGGTGGGTTTCGGAACGCCAAACATAAAAGTGTTGATAACTTTGGAAAAACACTTCAGACAGCTTAGATTTGATGTGCACCTACTAGAAAGACCCTTTCTGCTATAGTGGGAGGTTAAAATTTCATGTTCTGAAGCTTCCCTGAAAAGTTATGGCACAATGCACAAAAACGCTTTTCAGCCTGAGATAAGGTGGGTTTCGGAACGCCAAACATAAAAGTGTTGATAACTTTGGAAAAACACTTCAGACAGTTTAGATTTGATGTGCAACTACTAGAAAGACCCTTTCTGCTATAGTGGGAGGTTAAAATTTCATGTTCTGAAGCTTCCCTGAAAAGTTATGGCACAATGCACAAAAACGCTTTTCAGCCTGAGATAAGGTGGGTTTCGGAACGCCAAACATAAAAGTGTTAATAACTTTAAAAAAACACTTCAGACAGTTTAGATTTGATGTGCAACTACTAGAAAGAACCTTTCTGCTATAGTGGGAGGTTAAAATTTCATGTTCTGAAGCTTCCCTGAAAAGTTATGGCACAATGCACAAAAACGCTTTTCAGCCTGAGATAAGGTGGGTTTCGGAACGCCAAACATAAAAGTGTTGATAACTTTTGAAAAACACTTCAGACAGCTTAGATTTGATGTGCAACTACTAGAAAGACCCTTTCTGCTATAGTGGGAGGTTAAAATTTCATGTTCTGAAGCTTCCCTGAAAAGTTATGGCACAATGCACAAAAACGCTTTTCAGCCTGAGATAAGGTGGGTTTCGGAACGCCAAACATAAAAGTGTTGATAACTTTGGAAAAACACTTCAGACAGCTTAGATTTGATGTGCAACTACTAGAAAGACCCTTTCTGCTACAGTGGGAGGTTAAAATTTCATGTTCTGAAGCTTCCCTGAAAAGTTATGGCACAATGCACAAAAACGCTTTTCAGCCTGAGATAAGGTGGGTTTCGGAACGCCAAACATAAAAGTGTTGATAACTTTTGAAAAACACTTCAGACAGCTTAGATTTGATGTGCAACTACTAGAAAGACCCTTTCTGCTATAGTGGGAGGTTAAAATTTCATGTTCTGAAGCTTTCCTGAAAAGTTATGGCACAATGCACAAAAACGCTTTTCAGCCTGAGATAAGGTGGGTTTCGGAACGCCAAACATAAGTGTTGATAACTTTCGAAAAACACTTCAGACAGTTTAGATTTGATGTGCAACTACTAGAAAGACCCTTTCTGCTATAGTGGGAGGTTAAAATTTCATGTTCTGAAGCTTCCCTGAAAAGTTATGGCACAATGCACAAAAACGCTTTTCAGCCTGAGATAAGGTGGGTTTCGGAACGCCAAACATAAAAGTGTTAATAACTTTAAAAAAACACTTCAGACAGTTTAGATTTGATGTGCAACTACTAGAAAGACCCTTTCTGCTATAGTGGGAGGTTAAAATTTCATGTTCTGAAGCTTCCCTGAAAAGTTATGGCACAATGCACAAAAACGCTTTTCAGCCTGAGATAAGGTGGGTTTCGGAACGCCAAACATAAAAGTGTTGATAACTTTGGAAAAACACTTCAGACAGCTTAGATTTGATGTGCACCTACTAGAAAGACCCTTTCTGCTATAGTAGGAGGTTAAAATTTCATGTTCTGAAGCTTCCCTGAAAAGTTATGGCACAATGCACAAAAACGCTTTTCAGCCTGAGATAAGGTGGGTTTCGGAACGCCAAACATAAAAGTGTTGATAACTTTGGAAAAACACTTCAGACAGTTTAGATTTGATGTGCAACTACTAGAAAGACCCTTTCTGCTATAGTGGGAGGTTAAAATTTCATGTTCTGAAGCTTCCCTGAAAAGTTATGGCACAATGCACAAAAACGCTTTTCAGACTGAGATAAGGTGGGTTTCGGAACGCCAAACATAAAAGTGTTGATAACTTTCGAAAAACACTTCAGACAGCTTAGATTTGATGTGCACCTACTAGAAAGACCCTTTCTGCTATAGTGGGAGGTTAAAATGTTCTGAAGCTTCCCTGAAAAGTTATGGCACAATGCACAAAAACTCTTTTCAGCCTGAGATAAGGTGGGTTTCGGAACGCCAAACATAAAAGTGTTGATAACTTTGGAAAAACACTTCAGACAGCTTAGATTTGATGTGCACCTACTAGAAAGACCCTTTCTGCTATAGTGGGAGGTTAAAATTTCATGTTCTGAAGCTTCCCTGAAAAGTTATGGCACAATGCGTAAAAACGCTTTTCAGCCTGAGATAAGGTGGGTTTCGGAACGCCAAACATAAAAGTGTTGATAACTTTGGAAAAACACTTCAGACAGTTTAGATTTGATGTGCAACTACTAGAAAGACCCTTTCTGCTATAGTGGGAGGTTAAAATTTCATGTTCTGAAGCTTCCCTGAAAAGTTATGGCACAATGCACAAAAACGCTTTTCAGCCTGAGATAAGGTGGGTTTCGGAACGCCAAACATAAAAGTGTTAATAACTTTGGAAAAACACTTCAGACAGTTTAGATTTGATGTGCAACTACTAGAAAGACCCTTTCTGCTATAGTGGGAGGTTAAAATTTCATGTTCTGAAGCTTCCCTGAAAAGTTATGGCACAATGCACAAAAACGCTTTTCAGCCTGAGATAA
The DNA here is from genome assembly GCF_027744825.2 of Synchiropus splendidus. Classification (NCBI taxonomy): domain Eukaryota; kingdom Metazoa; phylum Chordata; class Actinopteri; order Syngnathiformes; family Callionymidae; genus Synchiropus; species Synchiropus splendidus. Next base: position 463,811 of record NW_026527070.1, read on the forward strand.
GGTGGGTTTCGGAACGCCAAACATAAAAGTGTTGATAACTTTTGAAAAACACTTCAGACAGCTTAGATTTGATGTGCAACTACTAGAAAGACCCTTTTTGCTATAGTGGGAGGTTAACATTTCATGTTCTGAAGCTTCCCTGAAAAGTTATGGCACAATGCACAAAAACGCTTTTCAGCCTGAGATAAGGTGGGTTTCGGAAAGCCAAACATAAAAGTGTTGATAACTTTCGAAAAACACTTCAGACAGCTTAGATTTGATGTGCACCTACTAGAAAGACCCTTTCTGCTATAGTGGGAGGTTAAAATTTCATGTTCTGAAGCTTCCCTGAAAAGTTATGGCACAATGCGTAAAAACGCTTTTCAGCCTGAGATAAGGTGGGTTTCGGAACGCCAAACATAAAAGTGTTGATAACTTTGGAAAAACACTTCAGACAGTTTAGATTTGATGTGCAACTACTAGAAAGACCCTTTCTGCTATAGTGGGAGGTTAAAATTTCATGTTCTGAAGCTTCCCTGAAAAGTTATGGCACAATGCACAAAAACGCTTTTCAGCCTGAGATAAGGTGGGTTTCGGAACGCCAAACATAAAAGTGTTAATAACTTTGGAAAAACACTTCAGACAGTTTAGATTTGATGTGCAACTACTAGAAAGACCCTTTCTGCTATAGTGGGAGGTTATAATTTCATGTTCTGAAGCTTCCCTGAGAAGTTATGGCACAATGCACAAAAACGCTTTTCAGCCTGAGATAAGGTGGGTTTCGGAACGCCAAACATAAAAGTGTTGATAACTTTCGAAAAACACTTCAGACAGCTTAGATTTGATGTGCACCTACTAGAAAGACCCTTTCTGCTATAGTGGGAGGTTAAAATTTCATGTTCTGAAGCTTCCCTGAAAAGTTATGGCACAATGCGTAAAAACGCTTTTCAGCCTGAGATATGGTGGGTTTCGGAACGCCAAACATAAAAGTGTTGATAACTTTGGAAAAACACTTCAGACAGTTTAGATTTGATGTGCAACTACTAGAAAGACCCTTTCTGCTATAGTGGGAGGTTAAAATTTAATGTTCTGAAGCTTCCCTGAAAAGTTATGGCACAATCCACAAAAACGCTTTTCAGCCTGAGATAAGGTGGGTTTCGGAACGCCAAACATAAAAGTGTTGATAACTTTGGAAAAACACTTCAGACAGTTTAGATTTGATGTGCAACTACTAGAAAGACCCTTTCTGCTATAGTGGGAGGTTAAAATTTCATGTTCTGAAGCTTCCCTGAAAAGTTATGGCACAATGCACAAAAACGCTTTTCAGCCTGAGATAAGGTGGGTTTCGGAACGCCAAACATAAAAGTGTTGATAACTTTTGAAAAACACTTCAGACAGTTTAGATTTGATGTGCAACTACTAGAAAGACCCTTTCTGCTATAGTGGGAGGTTAAAATTTCATGTTCTGAAGCTTCCCTGAAAAGTTATGGCACAATGCACAAAAACGCTTTTCAGCCTGAGATAAGGTGGGTTTCGGAACGCCAAACATAAAAGTGTTGATAACTTTTGAAAAACACTTCAGACAGCTTAGATTTGATGTGCAACTACTAGAAAGACCCTTTCTGCTATAGTGGGAGGTTAAAATTTCATGTTCTGAAGCTTCCCTGAAAAGTTATGGCACAATGCACAAAAACGCTTTTCAGCCTGAGATAAGGTGGGTTTCGGAACGCCAAACATAAAAGTGTTGATAACTTTCGAAAAACACTTAAGACAGCTTAGATTTGATGTGCACCTACTAGAAAGACCCTTTCTGCTATAGTGGGAGGTTAAAATTTCATGTTCTGAAGCTTCCCTGAGAAGTTATGGCACAATGCACAAAAACGCTTTTCAGCCTGAGATAAGGTGGGTTTCGGAACGCCAAACATAAAAGTGTTGATAACTTTCGAAAAACACTTCAGACAGCTTAGATTTGATGTGCAACTACTAGAAAGACCCTTTCTGCTATAGTGGGAGGTTAAAATTTAATGTTCTGAAGCTTCCCTGAAAAGTTATGGCACAATCCACAAAAACGCTTTTCAGCCTGAGATAAGGTGGGTTTCGGAACGCCAAACATAAAAGTGTTAATAACTTTGGAAAAACACTTCAGACAGTTTAGATTTGATGTGCAACTACTAGAAAGACCCTTTCTACTATAGTGGGAGGTTAAAATTTCATGTTCTGAAGCTTCCCTGAAAAGTTATGGCACAATGCACAAAAACGCTTTTCAGCCTGAGATAAGGTGGGTTTCGGAACGCCAAACATAAAAGTGTTGATAACTTTCGAAAAACACTTCAGACAGCTTAGATTTGATGTGCACCTACTAGAAAGACCCTTTCTGCTATAGTGGGAGGTTAAAATTTCATGTTCTGAAGCTTCCCTGAAAAGTTATGGCACAATGCACAAAAACGCTTTTCAGCCTGAGATAAGGTGGGTTTCGGAACGCCAAACATAAAAGTGTTGATAACTTTGGAAAAACACTTCAGACAGTTTAGATTTGATGTGCAACTACTAGAAAGACCCTTTCTGCTATAGTGGGAGGTTAAAATTTCATGTTCTGAAGCTTCCCTGAAAAGTTATGGCACAATGCACAAAAACGCTTTTCAGCCTGAGATAAGGTGGGTTTCGGAACGCCAAACATAAAAGTGTTGATAACTTTCGAAAAACACTTAAGACAGCTTAGATTTGATGTGCACCTACTAGAAAGACCCTTTCTGCTATAGTGGGAGGTTAAAATTTCATGTTCTGAAGCTTCCCTGAGAAGTTATGGCACAATGCACAAAAACGCTTTTCAGCCTGAGATAAGGTGGGTTTCGGAACGCCAAACATAAAAGTGTTGATAACTTTCGAAAAACACTTCAGACAGCTTAGATTTGATGTGCAACTACTAGAAAGACCCTTTCTGCTATAGTGGGAGGTTAAAATTTAATGTTCTGAAGCTTCCCTGAAAAGTTATGGCACAATCCACAAAAACGCTTTTCAGCCTGAGATAAGGTGGGTTTCGGAACGCCAAACATAAAAGTGTTAATAACTTTGGAAAAACACTTCAGACAGTTTAGATTTGATGTGCAACTACTAGAAAGACCCTTTCTACTATAGTGGGAGGTTAAAATTTCATGTTCTGAAGCTTCCCTGAAAAGTTATGGCACAATGCACAAAAACGCTTTTCAGCCTGAGATAAGGTGGGTTTCGGAACGCCAAACATAAAAGTGTTGATAACTTTCGAAAAACACTTCAGACAGCTTAGATTTGATGTGCACCTACTAGAAAGACCCTTTCTGCTATAGTGGGAGGTTAAAATTTCATGTTCTGAAGCTTCCCTGAAAAGTTATGGCACAATGCACAAAAACGCTTTTCAGCCTGAGATAAGGTGGGTTTCGGAACGCCAAACATAAAAGTGTTGATAACTTTGGAAAAACACTTCAGACAGTTTAGATTTGATGTGCAACTACTAGAAAGACCCTTTCTGCTATAGTGGGAGGTTAAAATTTCATGTTCTGAAGCTTCCCTGAAAAGTTATGGCACAATGCACAAAAACGCTTTTCAGCCTGAGATAAGGTGGGTTTCGGAACGCCAAACATAAAAGTGTTGATAACTTTCGAAAAACACTTCAGACAGCTTAGATTTGATGTGCACCTACTAGAAAGACCCTTTCTGCTATAGTGGGAGGTTAAAATGTTCTGAAGCTTCCCTGAAAAGTTATGGCACAATGCACAAAAACGCTTTTCAGCCTGAGATAAGGTGGGTTTCGGAACGCCAAACATAAAAGTGTTGATAACTTTCGAAAAACACTTCAGACAGCTTAGATTTGATGTGCACCTACTAGAAAGACCCTTTCTGCTATAGAGGGAGGTTAAAATTTCATGTTCTGAAGCTTCCCTGAAAAGTTATGGCACAATGCACAAAAACGCTTTTCAGCCTGAGATAAGGTGGGTTTCGGAACGCCAAACATAAAAGTGTTGATAACTTTGGAAAAACACTTCAGACAGTTTAGATTTGATGTGCAACTACTAGAAAGACCCTTTCTGCTATAGTGGGAGGTTAAAATTTCATGTTCTGAAGCTTCCCTGAAAAGTTATGGCACAATGCACAAAAACGCTTTTCAGCCTGAGATAAGGTGGGTTTCGGAACGCCAAACATAAAAGTGTTGATAACTTTTGAAAAACACTTCAGACAGCTTAGATTTGATGTGCAACTACTAGAAAGACCTTTTCTGCTATAGTGGGAGGTTAACATTTCATGTTCTGAAGCTTCCCTGAAAAGTTATGGCACAATGCACAAAAACGCTTTTCAGCCTGAGATAAGGTGGGTTTCGGAAAGCCAAACATAAAAGTGTTGATAACTTTCGAAAAACACTTCAGACAGCTTAGATTTGATGTGCACCTACTAGAAAGACCCTTTCTGCTATAGTGGGAGGTTAAAATTTCATGTTCTGAAGCTTCCCTGAAAAGTTATGGCACAATGCGTAAAAACGCTTTTCAGCCTGAGATAAGGTGGGTTTCGGAACGCCAAACATAAAAGTGTTGATAACTTTGGAAAAACACTTCAGACAGTTTAGATTTGATGTGCAACTACTAGAAAGACCCTTTCTGCTATAGTGGGAGGTTAAAATTTCATGTTCTGAAGCTTCCCTGAAAAGTTATGGCACAATGCACAAAAACGCTTTTCAGCCTGAGATAAGGTGGGTTTCGGAACGCCAAACATAAAAGTGTTAATAACTTTGGAAAAACACTTCAGACAGTTTAGATTTGATGTGCAACTACTAGAAAGACCCTTTCTGCTATAGTGGGAGGTTAAAATTTCATGTTCTGAAGCTTCCCTGAAAAGTTATGGCACAATGCACAAAAACGCTTTTCAGCCTGAGATAAGGTGGGTTTCGGAACGCCAAACATAAAAGTGTTGATAACTTTCGAAAAACACTTCAGACTGCTTAGATTTGATGTGCACCTACTAGAAAGACCCTTTCTGCTATAGTGGGAGGTTAAAATTTCATGTTCTGAAGCTTCCCTGAGAAGTTATGGCACAATGCACAAAAACGCTTTTCAGCCTGAGAAAAGGTGGGTTTCGGAACGCCAAACATAAAAGTGTTGATAACTTTCGAAAAACACTTCAGACAGCTTAGATTTGATGTGCACCTACTAGAAAGACCCTTTCTGCTATAGTGGGAGGTTAAAATTTCATGTTCTGAAGCTTCCCTGAAAAGTTATGGCACAATGCGTAAAAACGCTTTTCAGCCTGAGATATGGTGGGTTTCGGAACGCCAAACATAAAAGTGTTGATAACTTTGGAAAAACACTTCAGACAGTTTAGATTTGATGTGCAACTACTAGAAAGACCCTTTCTGCTATAGTGGGAGGTTAAAATTTAATGTTCTGAAGCTTCCCTGAAAAGTTATGGCACAATCCACAAAAACGCTTTTCAGCCTGAGATAAGGTGGGTTTCGGAACGCCAAACATAAAAGTGTTGATAACTTTGGAAAAACACTTCAGACAGTTTAGATTTGATGTGCAACTACTAGAAAGACCCTTTCTGCTATAGTGGGAGGTTAAAATTTCATGTTCTGAAGCTTCCCTGAAAAGTTATGGCACAATGCACAAAAACGCTTTTCAGCCTGAGATAAGGTGGGTTTCGGAACGCCAAACATAAAAGTGTTAATAACTTTGGAAAAACACTTCAGACAGTTTAGATTTGATGTGCAACTACTAGAAAGACCCTTTCTGCTATAGTGGGAGGTTAAAATTTCATGTTCTGAAGCTTCCCTGAAAAGTTATGGCACAATGCACAAAAACGCTTTTCAGCCTGAGATAAGGTGGGTTTCGGAACGCCAAACATAAAAGTGTTGATAACTTTTGAAAAACACTTCAGACAGCTTAGATTTGATGTGCAACTACTAGAAAGACCCTTTCTGCTATAGTGGGAGGTTAACATTTCATGTTCTGAAGCTTCCCTGAAAAGTTATGGCACAATGCACAAAAACGCTTTTCAGCCTGAGATAAGGTGGGTTTCGGAACGCCAAACATAAAAGTGTTGATAACTTTCGAAAAACACTTCAGACAGCTTAGATTTGATGTGCACCTACTAGAAAGACCCTTTCTGCTATAGTGGGAGGTTAAAATTTCATGTTCTGAAGCTTCCCTTGAAAAGTTATGGCACAATGCGTAAAAACGCTTTTCAGCCTGAGATAAGGTGGGTTACGGAACGCCAAACATAAAAGTGTTGATAACTTTGGAAAAACACTTCAGACAGTTTAGATTTGATGTGCAACTACTAGAAAGACCCTTTCTGCTATAGTGGGAGGTTAAAATTTCATGTTCTGAAGCTTCCCTGAAAAGTTATGGCACAATGCACAAAAACGCTTTTCAGCCTGAGATAAGGTGGGTTTCGGAACGCCAAACATAAAAGTGTTAATAACTTTGGAAAAACACTTCAGACAGTTTAGATTTGATGTGCAACTACTAGAAAGACCCTTTCTGCTATAGTGGGAGGTTAAAATTTCATGTTCTGAAGCTTCCCTGAAAAGTTATGGCACAATGCACAAAAACGCTTTTCAGCCTGAGATAAGGTGGGTTTCGGAACGCCAAACATAAAAGTGTTGATAACTTTCGAAAAACACTTCAGACAGCTTAGATTTGATGTGCACCTACTAGAAAGACCCTTTCTGCTATAGTGGGAGGTTAAAATTTCATGTTCTGAAGCTTCCCTGAGAAGTTATGGCACAATGCACAAAAACGCTTTTCAGCCTGAGATAAGGTGGGTTTCGGAACGCCAAACATAAAAGTGTTGATAACTTTCGAAAAACACTTCAGACAGCTTAGATTTGATGTGCAACTACTAGAAAGACCCTTTCTGCTATAGTGGGAGGTTAAAATTTAATGTTCTGAAGCTTCCCTGAAAAGTTATGGCACAATCCACAAAAACGCTTTTCAGCCTGAGATAAGGTGGGTTTCGGAACGCCAAACATAAAAGTGTTAATAACTTTGGAAAAACACTTCAGACAGTTTAGATTTGATGTGCAACTACTAGAAAGACCCTTTCTACTATAGTGGGAGGTTAAAATTTCATGTTCTGAAGCTTCCCTGAAAAGTTATGGCACAATGCACAAAAACGCTTTTCAGCCTGAGATAAGGTGGGTTTCGGAACGCCAAACATAAAAGTGTTGATAACTTTCGAAAAACACTTCAGACAGCTTAGATTTGATGTGCACCTACTAGAAAGACCCTTTCTGCTATAGTGGGAGGTTAAAATTTCATGTTCTGAAGCTTCCCTGAAAAGTTATGGCACAATGCGTAAAAACGCTTTTCAGCCTGAGATAAGGTGGGTTTCGGAACGCCAAACATAAAAGTGTTGATAACTTTGGAAAAACACTTCAGACAGTTTAGATTTGATGTGCAACTACTAGAAAGACCCTTTCTGCTATAGTGGGAGCTTAAAATTTCATGTTCTGAAGCTTCCCTGAAAAGTTATGGCACAATGCACAAAAACGCTTTTCAGCCTGAGATAAGGTGGGTTTCGGAACGCCAAACATAAAAGTGTTAATAACTTTGGAAAAACACTTCAGACAGTTTAGATTTGATGTGCAACTACTAGAAAGACCCTTTCTGCTATAGTGGGAGGTTAAAATTTGATGTTCTGAAACTTCCCTGAAAAGTTATGGCACAATGCACAAAAACGCTTTTCAGCCTGAGATAAGGTGGGTTTCGGAACGCCAAACATAAAAGTGTTGATAACTTTCGAAAAACACTTCAGACAGTTTAGATTTGATGTGCACCTACTAGAAAGACCCTTTCTGCTATAGTGGGAGCTTAAAATTTCATGTTCTGAAGCTTCCCTGAAAAGTTATGGCACAATGCGTAAAAACGCTTTTCAGCCTGAGATAAGGTGGGTTTCGGAACGCCAAACATAAAAGTGTTGATAACTTTGGAAAAACACTTCAGACAGTTTAGATTTGATGTGCAACTACTAGAAAGACCCTTTCTGCTATAGTGGGAGGTTAAAATTTCATGTTCTGAAGCTTCCCTGAAAAGTTATGGCACAATGCACAAAAACGCTTTTCAGCCTGAGATAAGGTGGGTTTCGGAACGCCAAACATAAAAGTGTTGATAACTTTCGAAAAACACTTCAGACAGTTTAGATTTGATGTGCAACTACTAGAACGACCCTTTCTGCTATAGTGGGAGGTTAAAATTTCATGTTCTGAAGCTTCCCTGAAAAGTTATGGCACAATGCACAAAAACGCTTTTCAGCCTGAGATAAGGTGGGTTTCGGAACGCCAAACATAAAAGTGTTGATAACTTTTGAAAAACACTTCAGACAGCTTAGATTTGATGTGCAACTACTAGAAAGACCCTTTCTGCTATAGTGGGAGGTTAAAATTTCATGTTCTGAAGCTTCCCTGAAAAGTTATGGCACAATGCACAAAAACGCTTTTCAGCCTGAGATAGGGTGGGTTTCGGAACGCCAAACATAAAAGTGTTGATAACTTTCGAAAAACACTTCAGACAGCTTAGATTTGATGTGCACCTACTAGAAAGACCCTTTCTGCTATAGTGGGAGGTTAAAATTTCATGTTCTGAAGCTTCCCTGAAAAGTTATGGCACAATGCGTAAAAATGCTTTTCAGCCTGAGATAAGGTGGGTTTCGGAACGCCAAACATAAAAGTGTTGATAACTTTCGAAAAACACTTCAGACAGCTTAGATTTGATGTGCACCTACTAGAAAGACCCTTTCTGCTATAGTGGGAGGTTAAAATTTCATGTTCTGAAGCTTCCCTGAAAAGTTATGGCACAATGCGTAAAAACGCTTTTCAGCCTGAGATAAGGTGGGTTTCGGAACGCCAAACATAAAAGTGTTGATAACTTTGGAAAAACACTTCAGACAGTTTAGATTTGATGTGCAACTACTAGAACGACCCTTTCTGCTATAGTGGGAGGTTAAAATTTCATGTTCTGAAGCTTCCCTTTAAAGTTATGGCACAATGCACAAAAACGCTTTTCAGCCTGAGATAAGGTGGGTTTCGGAACGCCAAACATAAAAGTGTTGATAACTTTTGAAAAACACTTCAGACAGCTTAGATTTGATGTGCAACTACTAGAAAGACCCTTTCTGCTATAGTGGGAGGTTAAAATTTCATGTTCTGAAGCTTCCCTGAAAAGTTATGGCACAATGCACAAAAACGCTTTTCAGCCTGAGATAGGGTGGGTTTCGGAACGCCAAACATAAAAGTGTTGATAACTTTCGAAAAACACTTCAGACAGCTTAGATTTGATGAGCACCTACTAGAAAGACCCTTTCTGCTTTAGTGGGAGGTTAAAATTTCATGTTCTGAAGCTTCCCTGAAAAGTTATGGCACAATGCGTAAAAATGCTTTTCAGCCTGAGATAAGGTGGGTTTCGGAACGCCAAACATAAAAGTGTTGATAACTTTGGAAAAACACTTCAGACAGTTTAGATTTGATGTGCAACTACTAGAAAGACGCTTTCTGCTATAGTGGGAGGTTAAAATTTCATGTTCTGAAGCTTCCCTGAAAAGTTATGGCACAATGCACAAAAACGCTTTTCAGCCTGAGATAAGGTGGGTTTCGGAACGCCAAACATAAAAGTGTTGATAACTTTCGAAAACCACTTCAGACAGCTTAGATTTGATGTGCACCTACTAGAAAGACCCTTTCTGCTATAGTGGGAGGTTAAAATTTCATGTTCTGAAGCTTCCCTGAAAAGTTATGGCACAATGCGTAAAAACGCTTTTCAGCCTGAGATAAGGTGGGTTTCGGAACGCCAAACATAAAAGTGTTGATAACTTTGGAAAAACACTTCAGACAGTTTAGATTTGATGTGCAACTACTAGAAAGACCCTTTCTGCTATAGTGGGAGGTTAAAATTTCATGTTCTGAAGCTTCCCTGAAAAGTTATGGCACAATGCACAAAAACGCTTTTCAGCCTGAGATAAGGTGGGTTTCGGAACGCCAAACATAAAAGTGTTAATAACTTTGGAAAAACACTTCAGACAGTTTAGATTTGATGTGCAACTACTAGAAAGACCCTTTCTGCTATAGTGGGAGGTTAAAATTTCATGTTCTGAAGCTTCCCTGAAAAGTTATGGCACAATGCACAAAAACGCTTTTCAGCCTGAGATGAGGTGGGTTTCGGAACGCCAAACATAAAAGTGTTAATAACTTTTGAAAAACACTTCAGACAGCTTAGATTTGATGTGCAACTACTAGAAAGACCCTTTCTGCTATAGTGGGAGGTTAAAATTTCATGTTCTGAAGCTTCCCTGAAAAGTTATGGCACAATGCACAAAAACGCTTTTCAGCTTGAGATAAGGTGGGTTTCGGAACGCCAAACATAAAAGTGTTGATAACTTTGGAAAAACACTTCAGACAGTTTAGATTTGATGTGCAACTACTAGAAAGACCCTTTCTGCTATAGTGGGAGGTTAAAATTTCATGTTCTGAAGCTTCCCTGAAAAGTTATGGCACAATGCACAAAAACGCTTTTCAGCGTGAGATAAGGTGGGTTTCGGAACGCCAAACATAAAAGTGTTGATAACTTTCGAAAAACACTTCAGACAGCTTAGATTTGATGTGCACCTACTAGAAAGACCCTTTCTGCTATAGTGGGCGGTTAAAATTTCATGTTCTGAAGCTTCCCTGAAAAGTTATGGCACAATGCGTAAAAACGCTTTTCAGCCTGAGATAAGGTGGGTTTCGGAACGCCAAACATAAAAGTGTTGATAACTTTGGAAAAACACTTCAGACAGTTTAGATTTGATGTGCAACTACTAGAAAGACCCTTTCTGCTATAGTGGGAGGTTAAAATTTCATGTTCTGAAGCTTCCCTGAAAAGTTATGGCACAATGCACAAAAACGCTTTTCAGCCTGAGATAAGGTGGGTTTCGGAACGCCAAACATAAAAGTGTTGATAACTTTTGAAAAACACTTCAGACAGCTTAGATTTGATGTGCAACTACTAGAGGGACCCTTTCTGCTATAGTGGGAGGTTAAAATTTCATGTTCTGAAGCTTCCCTGAAAAGTTATGGCACAATGCACAAAAACGCTTTTCAGCCTGAGATAAGGTGGGTTTCGGAACGCCAAACATAAAAGTGTTGATAACTTTGGAAAAACACTTCAGACAGTTTAGATTTGATGTGCAACTACTAGAAAGACCCTTTCTGCTATAGTGGGAGGTTAAAATTTCATGTTCTGAAGCTTCCCTGAAAAGTTATGGCACAATGCACAAAAACGCTTTTCAGCCTGAGATAAGGTGGGTTTCGGAACGCCAAACATAAAAGTGTTAATAACTTTGGAAAAACACTTCAGACAGTTTAGATTTGATGTGCAACTACTAGAAAGACCCTTTCTGCTATAGTGGGAGGTTAAAATTTCATGTTCTGAAGCTTCCCTGAAAAGTTATGGCACAATGCACAAAAACGCTTTTCAGCCTGAGATAAGGTGGGTTTCGGAACGCCAAACATAAAAGTGTTAATAACTTTTGAAAAACACTTCAGACAGCTTAGATTTGATGTGCAACTACTAGAAAGACCCTTTCTGCTATAGTGGGAGGTTAAAATTTCATGTTCTGAAGCTTCCCTGAAAAGTTATGGCACAATGCACAAAAACGCTTTTCAGCTTGAGATAAGGTGGGTTTCGGAACGCCAAACATAAAAGTGTTGATAACTTTGGAAAAACACTTCAGACAGTTTAGATTTGATGTGCAACTACTAGAAAGACCCTTTCTGCTATAGTGGGAGGTTAGAATTTCATGTTCTGAAGCTTCCCTGAAAAGTTATGGCACAATGCACAAAAACGCTTTTCAGCGTGAGATAAGGTGGGTTTCGGAACGCCAAACATAAAAGTGTTGATAGCTTTCGAAAAACACTTCAGACAGCTTAGATTTGATGTGCACCTACTAGAAAGACCCTTTCTGCTATAGTGGGCGGTTAAAATTTCATGTTCTGAAGCTTCCCTGAAAAGTTATGGCACAATGCGTAAAAACGCTTTTCAGCCTGAGATAAGGTGGGTTTCGGAACGCCAAACATAAAAGTGTTGATAACTTTGGAAAAACACTTCAGACAGTTTAGATTTGATGTGCAACTACTAGAAAGACCCTTTCTGCTATAGTGGGAGGTTAAAATTTCATGTTCTGAAGCTTCCCTGAAAAGTTATGGCACAATGCACAAAAACGCTTTTCAGCCTGAGATAAGGTGGGTTTCGGAACGCCAAACATAAAAGTGTTGATAACTTTTGAAAAACACTTCAGACAGCTTAGATTTGATGTGCAACTACTAGAAAGACCCTTTCTGCTATAGTGGGAGGTTAAAATTTCATGTTCTGAAGCTTCCCTGAAAAGTTATGGCACAATGCACAAAAACGCTTTTCAGCCTGAGATAAGGTGGGTTTCGGAACGCCAAACATAAAAGTGTTGATAACTTTTGAAAAACACTTCAGACAGCTTAGATTTGATGTGCAACTACTAGAAAGACCCTTTCTGCTATAGTGGGCGGTTAAAACTTCATGTTTTGAAGCTTCCCTGAAAAGTTATGGCACAATGCACAAAAACGCTTTTCAGCCTGAGATAAGGTGGGTTTCGGAACGCCAAACATAAAAGTGTTGATAACTTTCGAAAAACACTTCAGACAGCTTAGATTTGATGTGCAACTACTAGAAAGACCCTTTCTGCTATAGTGGGAGGTTAAAATTTCATGTTCTGAAACTTCCCTGAAAAGTTATGGCACAATGCACAAAAACGCTTTTCAGCCTGAGATAAGGTGGGTTTCGGAACGCCAAACATAAAAGTGTTGATAACTTTGGAAAAACACTTCAGACAGTTTAGATTTGATGTGCAACTACTAGAAAGACCCTTTCTGCTATAGTGGGAGGTTAAAATTTCATGTTCTGAAGCTTCCCTGAAAAGTTATGGCACAATGCACAAAAACGCTTTTCAGCCTGAGATAAGGTGGGTTTCGGAACGCCAAACATAAAAGTGTTAATAACTTTGGAAAAACACTTCAGACAGTTTAGATTTGATGTGCAACTACTAGAAAGACCCTTTCTGCTATAGTGGGAGGTCAAAATTTCATGTTCTGAAGCTTCCCTGAAAAGTTATGGCACAATGCACAAAAACGCTTTTCAGCCTGAGATAAGGTGGGTTTCGGAACGCCAAACATAAAAGTGTTAATAACTTTTGAAAAACACTTCAGACAGCTTAGATTTGATGTGCAACTACTAGAAAGACCCTTTCTGCTATAGTGGGAGGTTAAAATTTCATGTTCTGAAGCTTCCCTGAAAAGTTATGGCACAATGCACAAAAACGCTTTTCAGCTTGAGATAAGGTGGGTTTCGGAACGCCAAACATAAAAGTGTTGATAACTTTGGAAAAACACTTCAGACAGTTTAGATTTGATGTGCAACTACTAGAAAGACCCTTTCTGCTATAGTGGGAGGTTAAAATTTCATGTTCTGAAGCTTCCCTGAAAAGTTATGGCACAATGCACAAAAACGCTTTTCAGCGTGAGATAAGGTGGGTTTCGGAACGCCAAACATAAAAGTGTTGATAGCTTTCGAAAAACACTTCAGACAGATTAGATTTGATGTGCACCTACTAGAAAGACCCTTTCTGCTATAGTGGGCGGTTAAAATTTCATGTTCTGAAGCTTCCCTGAAAAGTTATGGCACAATGCGTAAAAACGCTTTTCAGCCTGAGATAAGGTGGGTTTCGGAACGCCAAACATAAAAGTGTTGATAACTTTGGAAAAACACTTCAGACAGTTTAGATTTGATGTGCAACTACTAGAAAGACCCTTTCTGCTATAGTGGGAGGTTAAAATTTCATGTTCTGAAGCTTCCCTGAAAAGTTATGGCACAATGCACAAAAACGCTTTTCAGCCTGAGATAAGGTGGGTTTCGGAACGCCAAACATAAAAGTGTTGATAACTTTTGAAAAACACTTCAGACAGCTTAGATTTGATGTGCAACTACTAGAAAGACCCTTTCTGCTATAGTGGGAGGTTAAAACTTCATGATCTGAAGCTTCCCTGAAAAGTTATGGCACAATGCACAAAAACGCTTTTCAGCCTGAGATAAGGTGGGTTTCGGAACGCCAAACATAAAAGTGTTGATAACTTTCGAAAAACACTTCAGACAGCTTAGATTTGATGTGCACCTACTAGAAAGACCCTTTCTGCTATAGTGGGAGGTTAAAATTTCATGTTCTGAATCTTCCCTGAAAAGTTATGGCACAATGCGTAAAAACGCTTTTCAGCCTGAGATAAGGTGGGTTTCGGAACGCCAAACATAAAAGTGTTGATAACTTTGGAAAAACACTTCAGACAGTTTAGATTTGATGTGCAACTACTAGAAAGACGCTTTCTGCTATAGTGGGAGGTTAAAATTTCATGTTCTGAAGCTTCCCTGAAAAGTTATGGCACAATGCACAAAAACGCTTTTCAGCCTGAGATAAGGTGGGTTTCGGAACGCCAAACATAAAAGTGTTGATAACTTTCGAAAAACACTTCAGACAGCTTAGATTTGATGTGCACCTACTAGAAAGACCCTTTCTGCTATAGTGGGAGGTTAAAATTTCATGTTCTGAAGCTTCCCTGAAAAGTTATGGCACAATGCACAAAAACGCTTTTCAGCCTGAGAAAAGGTGGGTTTCGGAACGCCAAACATAAAAGTGCTGATAACTTTCGAAAAACACTTCAGACAGCTTAGATTTGATGTGCACCTACTAGAAAGACCCTTTCTGCTATAGTGGGAGGTTAAATTTTCATGTTCTGAAGCTACCCTGAAAAGTTATGGCACAATGCGTAAAAACGCTTTTCAGCCTGAGATAAGGTGGGTTTCGGAACGCCAAACATAAAAGTGTTGATAACTTTGGAAAAACACTTCAGACAGTTTAGATTTGATGTGCAACTACTAGAAAGACCCTTTCTGCTATAGTGGGAGGTTAAAATTTCATGTTCTGAAGCTTCCCTGAAAAGTTATGGCACAATGCACAAAAAGGCTTTTCAGCCTGAGATAAGGTGGGTTTCGGAACGCCAAACATAAAAGTGTTAATAACTTTGGAAAAACACTTCAGACAGTTTAGATTTGATGTGCAACTACTAGAAAGACCCTTTCTGCTATAGTGGGAGGTTAAAATTTCATGTTCTGAAGCTTCCCTGAAAAGTTATGGCACAATGCACAAAAACGCTTTTCAGCCTGAGATAAGGTGGGTTTCGGAACGCCAAACATAAAAGTGTTGATAACTTTTGAAAAACACTTCAGACAGCTTAGATTTGATGTGCAACTACTAGAAAGACCCTTTCTGCTATAGTGGGAGGTTAAAATTTCATGTTCTGAAGCTTCCCTGAAAAGTTATGGCACAATGCACAAAAACGCTTTTCAGCCTGAGATAAGGTGGGTTTCGGAACGCCAAACATAAAAGTGTTGATAACTTTGGAAAAACACTTCAGACAGCTTAGATTTGATGTGCACCTACTAGAAAGACCCTTTCTGCTATAGTGGGAGGTTAAAATTTCATGTTCTGAAGCTTCCCTGAAAAGTTATGGCACAATGCGTAAAAACGCTTTTCAGCCTGAGATAAGGTGGGTTTCGGAACGCCAAACATAAAAGTGTTGATAACTTTGGAAAAACACTTCAGACAGTTTAGATTTGATGTGCAACTACTAGAAAGACCCTTTCTGCTATAGTGGGAGGTTAAAATTTCATGTTCTGAAGCTTCCCTGAAAAGTTATGGCACAATGCACAAAAACGCTTTTCAGCCTGAGATAAGGTGGGTTTCGGAACGCCAAACATAAAAGTGTTAATAACTTTGGAAAAACACTTCAGACAGTTTAGATTTGATGTGCAACTACTAGAAAGACCCTTTCTGCTATAGTGGGAGGTTAAAATTTCATGTTCTGAAGCTTCCCTGAAAAGTTATGGCACAATGCACAAAAACGCTTTTCAGCCTGAGATAAGGTGGGTTTCGGAACGCCAAACATAAAAGTGTTAATAACTTTGGAAAAACACTTCAGACAGTTTAGATTTGATGTGCAACTACTAGAAAGACCCTTTCCGCTATTGTGGGAGGTTAAAATTTCATGTTCTGAAGCTTCCCTGAAAAGTTATGGCACAATGCACAAAAACGCTTTTCAGCCTGAGATAAGGTGGGTTTCGGAACGCCAAACATAAAAGTGTTGATAACTTTCGAAAAACACTTCAGACAGCTTAGATTTGATGTGCACCTACTAGAAAGACCCTTTCTGCTATAGTGGGAGGTTAAAATTTCATGTTCTGAAGCTTCCCAGAAAAGTTATGGCACAATGCACAAAAACGCTTTTCAGCCTGAGATAAGGTGGGTTTCGGAACGCCAAACATAAAAGTGTTGATAACTTTCGAAAAACACTTCAGACAGCTTAGATTTGATGTGCACCTACTAGAAAGACCCTTTCTGCTATAGTGGGAGGTTAAAATTTCATGTTCTGAAGCTTCCCTGAAAAGTTATGGCACAATGCGTAAAAACGCTTTTCAGCCTGAGATAAGGTGGGTTTCGGAACGCCAAACATAAAAGTGTTGATAACTTTGGAAAAACACTTCAGACAGTTTAGATTTGATGTGCAACTACTAGAAAGACCCTTTCTGCTATAGTGGGAGGTTAAAATTTCATGTTCTGAAGCTTCCCTGAAAAGTTATGGCACAATGCACAAAAACGCTTTTCAGCCTGAGATAAGGTGGGTTTCGGAACGCCAAACATAAAAGTGTTGATAACTTTCGAAAAACACTTCAGACAGCTTAGATTTGATGTGTACCTACTAGAAAGACCCTTTCTGCTATAGTGGGAGGTTAAAATTTCATGTTCTGAAGCTTCCCTGAAAAGTTATGGCACAATGCGTAAAAACGCTTTTCAGCCTGAGATAAGGTGGGTTTCGGAACGCCAAACATAAAAGTGTTGATAACTTTGGAAAAACACTTCAGACAGTTTAGATTTGATGTGCAACTACTAGAAAGACCCTTTCTGCTATAGTGGGAGGTTAAAATTTCATGTTCTGAAGCTTCCCTGAAAAGTTATGGCACAATGCGTAAAAACGCTTTTCAGCCTGAGATAAGGTGGGTTTCGGAACGCCAAACATAAAAGTGTTGATAACTTTGGAAAAACACTTCAGACAGTTTAGATTTGATGTGCACCTACTAGAAAGACCCTTTCTGCTATAGTGGGAGGTTAAAATTTCATGTTCTGAAGCTTCCCTGAAAAGTTATGGCACAATGCACAAAAACGCTTTTCAGCCTGAGATAAGGTGGGTTTCGGAACGCCAAACATAAAAGTGTTGATAACTTTCAAAAACCACTTCAGACAGCTTAGATTTGATGTGCACCTACTAGAAAGACCCTTTCTGCTATAGTGGGAGGTTAAAATTTCATGTTCTGAAGCTTCCCTGAAAAGTTATGGCACAATGCGTAAAAACGCTTTTCAGCCTGAGATAAGGTGGGTTTCGGAACGCCAAACATAAAAGTGTTGATAACTTTGGAAAAACACTTCAGACAGTTTAGATTTGATGTGCAACTACTAGAAAGACCCTTTCTGCTATAGTGGGAGGTTAAAATTTCATGTTCTCAAGCTTCCCTGAAAAGTTATGGCACAATGCGTGAAAACGCTTTTCAGCCTGAGATAAGGTGGGTTTCGGAACGCCAAACATAAAAGTGTTGATAACTTTGGAAAAACACTTCAGACAGTTTAGATTTGATGTGCAACTACTAGAAAGACCCTTTCTGCTATAGTGGGAGGTTAAAATTTCATGTTCTGAAGCTTCCCTGAAAAGTTATGGCACAATGCACAAAAACGCTTTTCAGCCTGAGATAAGGTGGGTTTCGGAACGCCAAACATAAAAGTGTTGATAACTTTTGAAAAACACTTCAGACAGCTTAGATTTGATGTGCAACTACTAGAAAGACCCTTTCTGCTATAGTGGGAGGTTAAAATTTCATGTTCTGAAGCTTCCCTGAAAAGTTATGGCACAATGCGTAAAAACGCTTTTCAGCCTGAGATAAGGTGGGTTTCGGAACGCCAAACATAAAAGTGTTGATAACTTTGGAAAAACACTTCAGACAGTTTAGATTTGATGTGCAACTACTAGAAAGACCCTTTCTGCTATAGTGGGAGGTTAAAATTTCATGTTCTGAAGCTTCCCTGAAAAGTTATGGCACAATGCACAAAAACGCTTTTCAGCCTGAGATAAGGTGGGTTTCGGAACGCCAAACATAAAAGTGTTAATAACTTTGGAAAAACACTTCAGACAGTTTAGATTTGATGTGCAACTACTAGAAAGACCCTTTCTGCTATAGTGGGAGGTTAAAATTTCATGTTCTGAAGCTTCCCTGAAAAGTTATGGCACAATGCACAAAAACGCTTTTCAGCCTGAGATAAGGTGGGTTTCGGAACGCCAAACATAAAAGTGTTGATAACTTTGGAAAAACACTTCAGACAGTTTAGATTTGATGTGCAACTACTAGAAAGACCCTTTCTGCTATAGTGGGAGGTTAAAATTTCATGTTCTGAAGCTTTCCTGAAAAGTTATGGCACAATGCACAAAAACGCTTTTCAGCCTGAGATAAGGTGGGTTTCGGAACGCCAAACATAAAAGTGTTAATAACCTTTGAAAAACACTTCAGACAGTTTAGATTTGATGTGCAAATA
>NW_026527071.1:10000-87500 GCF_027744825.2 Synchiropus splendidus
ACCAGTAGGCCCGTGCTACAAACTGAACCCCCGGAACCGAAACCCTAACCCTCACACTAACACTAACCTTTAGCCAGTGCCACTGTCCCTGAGCACCCCACTCACGACTACCTGCAACCATCTCCGACAATCCACCTCAACTCCTCTGCCAATAGAGTTGCCTCTGTTGAGCTGGGGTCCGCGGGCCGCTGCCTCCTGACGCGCGCATTTGGATGGATCTTGGGCCCCCGGCCCAGGCGTCCCGCCTGGGTCTCGAACCGGGTACCTGCGGGTCCGGGGGCCCACGGGCTTGCCGCTGCTCCACAGGGTGGACTGTCTCCACAACACACCACTCCACTGACAAGACTCTACCTAAGAATATGAACATTCATCCTTCCCCCTTCCCACTTTCCTTTCCCTATTTGTCAAAAAAAAAAAAAAAAAAAAAAAAAAAAAACAACAACATTCTTCCTTCCCCCTTCCCACTTCCCTTTCCCTATTTGTCAAAAAAAAAAAAAAAAAAAAA
Source organism: Synchiropus splendidus (assembly GCF_027744825.2). Taxonomy (NCBI): domain Eukaryota; kingdom Metazoa; phylum Chordata; class Actinopteri; order Syngnathiformes; family Callionymidae; genus Synchiropus; species Synchiropus splendidus. The sequence continues at coordinate 10,506 of NW_026527071.1, forward strand.
AAAAAAAAAAAAACATTCTTCCTTCCCCCTTCCCACTTCCCTTTCCCTATTTGTCAAAAAAAAAAAAAAAAAAAAAAAAAGGGGGCCGCTCCGCCTGGGACTCGAACCGGGGACCTGCGGGGCCGTGGACGCTCGTGCTTGCCACTACCCCACGAAATGGACTTACCCAAGCCTGATTGGAACCCGACAACATCCTGAAGATCACCCCGGATCATCCAATCAGAAACACTGATCACCACCCCACCATCACCCCACCAACACCTACCAATCAGGACTCAGAAACCCCCCCACGCCCCACTTCCGTGATTGGCTCCCCGAAAAATGGCGGGAAACGCTGACTTCCTCCACTACTCACCTTTATATACACCACTTACCTGCGCCGCAAACCTTTAAGTCTCCTGAAGAAGCATGACCCCATGCGAAACGTCGGGACCTATTTTATTCATGATTTTATCTATGATTTTATGTTTGTCTGGCCACATGGCCACTGCCTGTCTTTAACCTGGGACATTTTAGTCCCCCTAATACAGGGTTTTATTGCTTTTAAACGGAGTTTTTACCAACTGAGGAGGGCCCTGGTCGGGACCACAGCCGCGGGCCTTCCTCTCGAGAGACTAACACGCCGGCCCAGGCCAGGCCTCTGTCGAGTTTCCAGGCTTCTTGCAGACCGTGACTGGGGCAGCAAGCCAATTCAGCTAAGCTGCACCCACACCAATCAGGCTGCGCATACACCTGGAGGCCTTCCACGGGGGAACACACGCAACACCTACCAGCGTTGTGAGGACCTCCGCCTACTGCTGCCTGCAAGGTAAGGGCCCTCCTCCAACTTTTACGGTTTGACCTCTGTTTTTAAGCAATTTTAAGGTTGAGCGGGCGGTGGACATGTGGCCAGCCGCTCCCAGGTTTGCGCAGCACCCCCCACAACCCCCTGACAGACTCCCTCAACCACTACTCCACCTTCCTCTTCGTCCCCCTCCTCTCCTCTGCCACCCAAGCCGACCCCAGAGACCTCCAAACACCCACCCCCCACAACCCCCTGACAGACTCCCTCAACCACTACTCCATCTTCCTCTTCGTCCCCCTCCTCTTCTCCGCCACCCTAGCCGACCCCACAGAGCTTCAAACACCTTAAGACAACCCACACACCTTCCACTAGGACCCCCAGACCCAGAAACCAGACGCATATCTAAACTGTACTACAAATTATACCAAGCCATACACCACAAAAACACCATAGATTATGCCATAACCAACAATTCACCACCCCCCGGTATGAAAAAACAAGCACAAAAACTAACAGAATTCATCAAACCCTCAGCCCCAACCGAATACACCCAACACAGAATCAAACTCACCACAGAAAAATGGCTAAAGGACAATCTATTCATCCTCCAACAACACCACAACTCCACTATTGACGGACTATCCCACACCCCCTTTAATAAAACCGCCCTTGAAATAGCGACCCGCTGGATCCAAAAACGTTACGGCAATAAATTACGACCCTCCACCATCACTGCCATGAACAACATCCTCAATACCGACCAACAGGAACCACCAGAACCCGGATCACCGACTGACACCGCCCCCCCCACTAACAACCCACCCCCACTACCACAAAGAACCCAGAGACTTCGCCAAGCCACAAAGCACACACCTCCGCAACCTGGAACCACCGATGTCCAAACCACCACCTCCGACCCAGCATCACCACCCTTCCCCTCCCTTCCTGAGCCCCCTGGTGTCCCACCCATAACAACCAACACCACCCCATTACGGACCACAGCACCCCCAAGAAGCAAGACCCCTCCTCCAAGCACCAGCCGCAACACACCCCCTACCCCCAGACATCCAAACCCTAGGACCACCAACACGTGCCGTCCCCCCTCTAAATCAACCCAGACACCCCCTCAAACCCCGACAGTCTCCACGAACCAACATAACACCACCCTCAATCCTCAGCTACTAATCTCCACCTCCACCCAGACCACTTCCCCAGCCAAGACCATGGCCACACAAACAACCCCCACACAAGAAACCAACCTCCCAAGCAGCCCAGAACCCGGAAACCACCACCTGCTCCTACTCTCACCCCCACCACCTTCTCCAAACCCCCTCCAGGCCATGACCCAGACCTCCCCCAACCAAAATGTACTACAGATCCTCGTAGACCTCTTCAGTAGCCCCACACCACCACCTCGACCTGCTCCAGTTGAAATTGACCCGGACTTGTTCAACATTAACTTTCACTTAGAACACGACTCGACTGACCCGGACACAACACCACCAACTCCCGAACCACCCCACTCCATACCTACTCCTCAACCTACCACCAGACTCACAACAATTAATGGTCCTCCTTCCTCCTCCCCAGATCCTCCAACAGCTCAACCTGGCTTGGGGCGGCCACAAACAACCTCCGTGGCTGAGAAACGACCAACAGAGAGCCTGGTGGAAGCCAAAAACAGCATGATGACAGGGCAATTTAAAGTCAATTTGACTGAAAAAACCCTTTCTGAGGCTTCCACATCACAGGCTCTCCCCAGTCCGGCCCGGCCGCCCCACGCCAGCCCACACCCTAGCACCATCAGCCCCGTCTCACACAACCAGCCATCAACTCCACCCCCCCGTCATCTTTCCCCCCCTTACCACATGGTCACCTCCCACAGAGTACAACCCTCCCGGAAACTCCAAGACTGGCACATCACTACACACCTACCAATAGTCATCATAGGCGACTCTAACCTGGAACGCATCCCCCCATACACCCAACCCAACATACAAGTAGATTCATTCCCCGGAGCCAAAATTTACCACCTTATCAAAACAGTCGAAAAAAGCCCAACCTGCCCACTTACCAAAATTTTAATAATTTCAATAGGCATAAACAATAGAGACACAGACGTTAAAAAAACAACAATAAAACAACTGAGAACACTGTTTCGACTGGCTCAGTCCACCTTCCCCAACACCGACATATATATCCCCCTTATCAATTTCTCCCCACATCTGACAGAAATACAAAAACACAACCTCACCACACTCAATAATTACATAAGAAACCACCTCCCACACATCCCCAGCATCCCATCACACCTATTCCACACACTAACCGACAATATACACTGGACAACACTCACAGCAACCACCATATTTCACCACTGGCTGACACATTTAAATTTATCCACATAACTAAAGATAACCTCATCAACACTTCAACCAACCCACACCCCGGACCTGACCCCAACCCCGACCCTAACTCTTACGCCAACCCCAACCGTAACTCCAACCCCAACCTTAATCCTAACCCCAACCTTAATCCTAACCCCAACCCGAACCTTAACCCTAACCTTAACCCCAACCCCAACCCTAACCCTAACCCTAACCCCAACCCCAACCCCAACCCTAACCCTAACCCCAACCTTAATCCTAACCCCAACCCTAACCTTAACCCCAACCCCAACCCCAACCCTAACCCTAACCCTAACCTCAACCCCAACCCCAACCCTAACCCTAACCTTAACCCCAACCCCAACCCTAACCCCAACCCTAACCTTAACCCCAACCCCAACCCTAACCCTAACCCTAACCCTAACCTTAACCCCAACCCCAACCCTAACCCTAACCTTAACCTTAACCCTAACCCTAACCCTAACCCCAACCCTAACCCACTTAACCCTAACCCTAACCCTAACCCCAACCCCAACCCCAACCCTAACCCTAACCCACCTAACCCTAACCTGCCTAACCCTAACCACAACCCTAACCCTAACCCACTTAACCCTAACCCTAACCCCAACCACCCTTTCCCCAGCCAACAACCACCGGACTTCTACTCAGACAACACCGTACTCAACCTCTCCACCTTATTCACACCCACCCCAGCACAACGTCAACTTCTCGAAAAAGGCCTCACCTTCATCCCCACACCCACAACCCTCGACAGGGGGGAACTTGAAAGGGATATACTCAACTATCACAGACGACTCAAACTACAAGACTATTTCAAAAACAAATCAACTACTAAAACCACCCTCACCTATCCCTCCACCTGGACACCCAACTCCTCACAAATAAACACCAATATTCTTCAATTAATTAACAGAGACCTAAATTCCTTAAATAAACATAAACCTACCCCAACTCCCCAACCAGATAACTTAACCCCGGAACAAAGGAAAGCCCTCCACCAACTCATCCATCAAAACAACATCATAATCAAACCCGCAGACAAAGGCTCAAAAATCATAATCATGGACAGACAGCAATATCTCCTGGAGGCAAACAGACAATTATCCAACCAAAAATACTACCGACCCATCCCCGAAACAATCCAGCCCCAAACACAAACAGAAATCCGACAAATCATCCAATCCCTCTGCGAAAATAAATACATCACTGGTAAACAACGCGACTTCCTCTTCGGCCCGGACACCCCCAGACAACGACACTTTTACCTCCTCCCCAAAATACATAAAGACCCTCAGACCTGGACTGTTCCCTTTCAAGTTCCCCCAGGAAGACCCATCATTTCAGACTGCTCCAGTGCCACTTACAACCTCTCCCTATACATTGAACAATTCCTCGGTCCACTTTCCACCAAACACCCCAGCTATATTAAAGACACCTACCACTTCATAGAACTCATCCAGTCCCAAATACTTCCGTCCTCCGCCTACCTATTCACCATCGACATTGACAGTTTATACACCAACATCAACACCAACCACGGACTCCAGACTCTCAGGACTTGTTTTGACCGCTTCCCTGACCCCTCCCGCCCTGACAGAGAACTCCTCCAACTCATCGAAATATGCCTCTCCAATAATGACTTTTCCTTCAATAATAAACACTACCTGCAGATCCACGGGACCGCCATGGGCCAGAGGTTCGCCCCATCTTATGCCAACATCTACATGAGTGAGTGGGAGAGAGGTGCCTTACAAAAATGCCCATTTCAACCCCTTTTTTATTTTAGATATTTAGATGACATCATAGGAGCATGGACCCATAACTTAACACTCTTTCACGAATTCATCGACATCCTCAATAACCACCATCCATCCATAAAAATCAAACACACCATCGCCCAGGACCACATCAACTTCCTAGACACCACTGTTTTTTTTGACAACCATAATAACCCCACAAAACAACCCCTCACTAAAGTTTATTTCAAACAAACAGACACCCACTCTCTCCTCCATAAAACCAGCTACCATCCAAAACACACTTTCAAAGGCATCATCAAATCACAAATAATAAGATTCCACAGAATATGCTCCAAAACATCCGACAGGGACACTGCAATAAAAACTCTTTTTCACTCATTACAAACACACAGACAATACAGCAAGAGATACCTTAGGACCATCAAAAACAACACACTAGCGGCCCTCTCTCCCGCCCACTCATCCACGCCCTCTGGCTCCCAGGTAGGTCCCGGGGACCCCACCACCACCTCCGTTTCACCACTTCACCCTCAGCAAACATCCCACAACAGACCTACCTCCATAATCCCCTTGATCTCCACCTTCTCCCTTCAAAACGCATCCGTCTTACACAAAATCAAAACCAATTTTCACAATACCCAACAACAATACAATACATTACCAAATTCCCGTCTACTGTTGGCCTATAGAAAAAATACAAACCTACATAAACTACTCATAAAATCAAAATTTTCAGAAAACAAACCCCCAACCAAAACACCACAACACAACAAATACAAACACCTCAAAACAATCCATAACATACACACCAAAAGATCTGCAGTCATCACACACCAATACAACATCCACTCCACTAACATAATTTATGCAATAACCTGTTCAACATGCAAACATATCTACATAGGCGAAACACAACACTCCATACTCACCCGCTTAAAACAACACATTTACAGAGCTAGGGAAGGTGGACTGACCACCACCCTCTACACTCACCTCCGCAGCCACCAGACTCCAGACTTCACTATTACAGGCCTGGAGGGAAACAAGAACTGGACCAGCAAAACAAGGAAATACCAAGAAATAAAATGGATAAACAGGCTACAATCAAGAACACCAGGGGGTCTCAACGAAAAATAAACTCTTGAAAACCTTTGAGCACTGTTTTTTTCCAGCACCACCTTCCAGCACCGCCCCACATGGACAGCAGCCGATCCACAAGGGTCTCATCCTCCACCCCGCCATCTCCGCTCCATCACCGCCGCCTGGACCTGGCCACTCCATATGTTTTCATCCATCTCTCTCTCTCCTCTCGCTCCACCATCCACAATAAAACAAAAAATTTTTTTTAGGTGCTCGGGGACCAGTAGGCCCGTGCTACAAACTGAACCCCCGGAACCGAAACCCTAACCCTCACACTAACACTAACCCTAACCCTAACCCTAACCCTCTAACCCTAACCCTAACCCTAACCCTAACCTAACCCTAACCCTAACCCCTAACCCTAACCCTAACCCTAACCCTACCCCTAACCCTAACCCTAACCCTAACCCTAACCCTAACTCTCTAACCCTAACCCTAACCCTAACCCCTAACCCTAACCCTAACCCTAACCTTAACCTAACCCTAACCCTAACCCTAACCCTAACCCTACCCTAACTCTCTAACCCTCTAACCCTAACCCTAACCCACTGGACCACCAAAACAAGGAAATATCAAGAAACAAAGCAGATCAATCGACTACAATCAAGAACACCAGGGGGCCTCAACGAGAAATAAAACCTCTGAGAACCTTTGAGAACTGTTTATTTTCAGCACCACCCTACGTGGACAGCAACCAATCCACCAACATCTCATCTCCACCCTGCCATCTCCACTCCATCACTGCTGCCTGGACTTGCTCACCCCATATACCTCATCCGCTCTCTCCTCTCTTCTCATCACCAACCTGCTACAATAAAACCAATTTTTTCTAGGTACTCAGGGACCAGTAGGCCCGTGCAATAAACTGAACCCTCGGAACCGAAGCCCTAACCCTAACCCCCTAACCCTGAACCCCCCAGAACCGGAACCTCAACCATCACTCAACACTGACCCTAACCCCTTTCCATCCCAACATCATCATACTTACCTGGGCCTCTGATCCCACATCCTTCCACACAGTTCAAAGGTGTTTTTTTTTTTTACCTTTGATGATGTACTTTAACAAATTAACTCTTACAGGCTTAAGTCCACTGTCAAGCCCTCTGCGCCCTATAGAGTCACAAACCTGAGGGTCAGTAAGAAGCTCTGCTCCTCTCCACATCTCCTGCATGAAGCACCTCCAAACTGAGCGGACTCCTCGGACACGTTAGTTTCAGCTTCAACAGCCACTGCTTCTCGTGTGTCTGCTGCAGTGGCTGCTACTCCAGTGGACCAGAACCATGAATCCCACTCACGGGACTAATAAGAGTGAGATGGGCATTTCTCTGACAAGGCTATCCTCACATGTGTTTTGACAGTAACCAGGGGCAGGACTGTTGACGTGGAAAGAGACAAAACATTGGCATGTTTCTTCCAGTCACTCAGTTGTTGTAGGTTATTTTCTTTCAGAAAGGCATTGTCAGGACTGGAGCTTTGTGACTGTGACTTGCCTCACTTGGGACACTTGTTGACATGTCAGATCCCTCGGGTTTGATGTTTTGTTCAGTCTTCCTAAAAGAAGGCCACACGATTAACGGTCAGACTCAAAAAACCTTTTTAAAACCAGACTATATTAAGAGGTGGCCACTTGGGAAGCTAGTTCCCTTTGTGATTCACATTGAGGTATCCACCCTAATACGGTGGCTGGTGAGTGTGACTTGGTCATCCAAGAATCTATTTCATGCATGGATTGTAGAGAAGCACATTTAGTCTGTTCTTTTAATCTTGTTACCGAGGCAAACAGCTGATTTAAACTCCAACTGTCCACTTTGTTAGGGTTTTCACTGCAGACTAATCTACTTTAATTTGGCATAACAATATCACAGAGGAAAGAAATGTTGATGTACAAAAATACATTTATTTGAAACCATTGAAAAAATGACATTTTGCTGACCATGGAAATATCAACGTAAAGTCAAAAGTCGATATCACAGATGGAGCATGCGCAGTAGAACACTACATTGCTGCAGTAAAAGAACAAGAACAATCATTTTGTTGTATTCAGTCTGTGAGCCCAGAAATAAATGCTTTCGTCACTAAATTTACACCGAGGGAACAATTATTACTAGGCTTTCTCATCCACGTGGCCTGGCAATAAATACTATCCTACCATTTTACATTCTGTAGAATTTAAGAAGAAACAAGAAGGAAATAAAATGAGAACCAAGCACATCAACTCATGATCTAAATAAATGCGTCGTAAGAAAAACACATCACAACCCCGTGTAAACACCATGTAAACCATGTCACTTGTATTTTTTATTTTACTTGAACTTGCCATTTTATTGAATTCTTACTGAAGAGCAGGGAGTTTCTTTCTTTGAAGCATTAAGCAGACCAGCCCTTGATGGCAAGTCGAATGGTGAGTGGAAGTTTGTTTTTGTCTTTCTTTCTTTTTTGTCCACAGATATTTCAGTAGATTGCTAAACATCAATTCTGAAATGATTTGAGTCCACTGGCCTCTCTCTTTCCCAACCCTACGCAGCCTCTTGCATGGCTAGAGTTCGCCTGCCCTCATTCATCGCCTCTTCATTGCCTCAGTCGCGACCCCTGTTTAAACCAAGTCTGGAAAGTTCTCTGTGGCTTCTCTTGCTATCAACGACTCAGTGGCTTATGGCCCAGGTTGTATCTGGTTATCTTCTACTCTTCATTGTGACTGATCATATCAGTGCAATCCCCTACTTCTCTGATGATGACATCAGTATCAACCTGTTTTATTGTGCGCTTTTTAATTTATATTGTTTTTGCTGTTGTGTTCTTTTCCTCGTTTCCCTTCTGAACCTAACAAAGCAGGGTCTGTTCCAAATGCCACGCAACAGCCACCCTACTAGTCATCAGAAAATAACGCCTATCAAATATCAATTGCACATTTGATAAAGACCATAATGGTTACAAAAATGTGGAATCGACAGCCTACTGCATGTACAAAAAAGCAAATTTGGTACAGCACTTTACCAACATGGTTCAAGCGGCAGCGCCAAATAAATCTCATCTCATTCAGATACATACTGATGGTTGCTTTTTAAAAGGTTCACATTTGAAAAGTTACATGATTAAAAACCAATGATTTTATGTGCAGCACTTTCGTGGCTACAGCCTCCAGCATACACACATCTTCATTGAGAAACATGCACAAGTCAAAAATAACCCTGTGTCAAAACAACAAGGCAGAGGCAAAAGTTGAGAGATAAAAATCAACCATCTAACCTAAATTATAAGGACGTATAAAGAACTCATAAATATATATACACACACATATATATATATTCATTGGAAATTAATAATGTCACTATTATACAGTTGGATAATATGTCTAGTAGCAGATTTAGACATTGGCTTTCATCATGTATCTATAGAGAAATTTCTGAAAAGCAAAATCCTCCGAAAATGTACATTATGTTTCTTAGCTGGCCACCGAAGGTGTGTCACTCTGCATGAACAGGACTATGTATCTTCACTGTCGACACACTCGAATGTCCATTGATTCAGAGATCTGGCAGAGCAGATGCTTCCAGCCTGGATGTGATTGAATGGAACATCCGAGCGTCGTCTGTACAAACATCTTAGAAAACTATGCGCCGCTTCTCCTCTTGGTGAAGGTTGTGTTCCACTCACTCGTCACACACTTGTACAGTTTGGAATCTCTCTTGTGATCTCGCAGCAGTTTCCCACTCCCCCTGCGATAGAGAAGACAAATGCTAAGCCACTCGGCGTATTGCATTCCTGGGAGTAAAATCGTGGTCAAAGCTTCTCATCCGCTTGGTGACAATTGGCAGGTAGCTTGGTAGCTGTTTTGTCTTGGGCACTCTCATTTGTGTCAATATAGTTTGCAATTATAAATTATATCAATTATTGTTTGCAAAAGATAATGCTCAAATCATTATTATTCATCTGCTTAAATGATATCAGGGAGCACCAGGACAATCCATCATCTACGTAGTTTTGAGCTGCTAGAAACACAACATACTTCCTTCCAACATACTTGAGACAAAGGAAAACGTATCACGTCAAGACACTCTGCCTACTTTTGACTCGGGTCTCCATGTCCTTCTCCATCAGTTCCTTTGGGGTGGAAAGTTCGCTCAACGTGATTTTTGGAGCGGAGTTGTTTTGACCCACCGAACCAATCATCTCCTGCTCCTTTTCCTGGTTGACCTCAGCATAGATGTTGATCCACGGAATTTTTCTACAGAATTACACAAAAAGGTATCTTCAACAAAACAACATTCAGTTCTTCAGACAGCCTGCATTCAATACTCTCTCGTCCAAGTGAGCACTGACGGGTTTTAATGTGTGATTTCTTGTCGCGCCTTGTAGATCTACCAGAATCATGTGTGATCTCAACAAAATAAAGATGAAATGAACAAGAAACTTTCATGTCTATTGACAAAATCCAAGGCTGTGCTGCTCAGTCCAGCTGCGCAGCCTCTTTCTGACCTCACTCAGATCATCAGCAACAGTCTGTCGCCCTGAAGGTCTCCACATCTGCCTGAAATCTCCGACTGAATTTAAAGAAATGCCCAGTAGCATGACGCTGCCTTTTTAACCACTCGCCTCATCTAAACATGTAGGTTGACTATTAACCACCCGCCACTTTGTGCCTTGTTTCCATGAGGAAGAAAGTGACATATTACTTTGCTGCCAGTAGGGGGCAGTACTCACGCCGGTTTATTATTTCTCATCTGAAGTGTTGACCTGTTGCTAGTCATGGGTTGGTGAGGCTTCTTGAAAAAGTGTCCTCATGTTCAGAGCCCACTAGATGTCAACCATTCCAGTGAAATGGAACGATTGAGCTCGAACATGAGGACGGCCCTTTGGTGAAGCCTCTTCAGCCCATCACCGCTAACATTGTTACATCATCATTAAAATGCTTCACCTGTTGGTTTGCCACAAATGAAGCGGGTGAGAGGTGTTTAGGTGTCATTTTGAACATTTAGGTTTAGGGTAAAATGTATAAGAAATCCATTTCACTCAGCTTGCAAACAATTACAATTAAGATTAATTAATTTACAAGAGAATTACAGCCTTACTGTGCTCTATTTCTATTTATTTAGGGTTTAGGGCTAATTCAGGCCAAACTGTGTTTGCGCTGTCGAATGGATTATTTGTTGTCAGTTGTTTTACACTATTAATAAAAGTAAGATGGAGAAAATTAAAATACATGGAGACAGTTTGAAACTGTTCCCCATGTGTCTGTGATCCTAAATCCAGACTTCTTTTATAATGCAGTGAGGTCATTTTCAGATCGATTGAGGGAGTGGAAAAGTAAAGTACCTTTTGAACTTGTAGATCAGAAAGACAGCCAGCCCAAGAAACACGACAGAAAGGAGCATCAACATGGCCGAGCTGCTGTTTCTCTGGCTGGAATCCACCAGAGGAGCTAGAAGCAGAAGAGAAAGAGGTGGAAGTCCATAAGCAACTGCTTACCATGGAAAAATACTGAACTTTTCCTCAGAGCCTGCACTACAGAGGTAATAGGCTTCGGGATAGGGTTAGAGGTCAGAGTGTGTTTCTGGCCTCTGGACAGCTTGTAACGAACATATCTGTGAAGTGAACTGCTCCTATGTATCACCTCAACTAAGAACTGAAGGCAAAGAGGCATGTGCCACGGTCATGACGGTTTAAATCAGCGCTTTTCACCCGCGGCACACTAGTGAGCCAGTGTCAGGTGTGGTGTGGGAAAATGACCCAGTGTCACCTCATGTGTCCGGAGACAGAGGCGGGCCATATGATGCCATGAAGTCATGACAGTTAGGAGGTGTTGAGGAGCAACCAAGGCGACTGTCTGCAGCGCAGAGCTAACAGAGCTAACGTGAGGTCTAGCTTCCAAACTGTATTGATGCTCATGGACTGTCAACGTTTGCTTTGTGTTTTAAAAGGTGGCGAAAAACTAAACGCACAGCAAACTAAATGCACTCCAAATGAAGCAAGTTCAGGCAAAGAAGGATGGAAGGATTTGTCTGGAAACTCCAAACTACAATAAAGTCATGCAAAAGACAAGTGATCAAATCCAAACAGTGATTTAAAGAAAGTCAGTCAATAAGTCACGATATATTTTGCCATATCGCCGCCTCTTTCTGGACACATTTGAAACAAAGACATTTTCTGCCATGTGTTTCTGCAAACAGCCCGGCAACATAACAAGTCAGTCTTAGTAGCTGCAGTGTTTCACAAATGAATAGGGATCTTCTATAGGGCTTTCAGCACAAGTGGGGCCACAGACTGAGAAAGGCTAGCCTCCTCTCATCTTCCACTTAGTTTTAGGAACCTCCAGGAGCAGCTGGTCAGCTGACCTCAGGGGCCGCAGAGGAACATAGGGGGTTAAAAGCTCCTCTAGGGAGCTGATGGGATGAAGAGAAGAACTTTAAAATCAATTCTAAAGGTCACAGCAGCCAGTGGAGAGAAGCTAAGATGGGTTAGGGTGACCATCATTAACAAGCAACTGCAGACGGGACAGGGACGCCTGGCTAACCCTAACCCTGCTTCCAAGTGCTGCCTGGATGAAATGGTCTTCAGGTCTTCAGCAGATGGAGATAAAAGAAACACAACTGGACTTGACTTGACTTATTTTACACTCATTGTTCTGTTGGACAAGTACCATCTAAACCACTATAGCGCAGACCCAGAAATGCCCACCGAGTGAACGAGGCGCGGAATTAAAATGTTGGGATCGACTGTATCAAAAGCAGCGGTAAGGTCCAGCAGAACCAACACACTGTGTTCTCCAGCATCACAAGACTATGTCAATTAAAAACTCTCAACAAAGTAGATCCTGTGCTGTGGTGAGACCTAAAACCAGACTGACTAATAAAATCATCTAAAACGGACTGCAGTTGCAAGTAAACTACCTTCTCCAGAAATCTGACAGGGCTGAGTGATTTTTTTTTCTTTTTAACAGTGGCTGCATTGTGGCATGCTTAAAACAATTTGATGTATTCCCCGTCCACCATGGTGAAAGTGGAGTTAATGTTCAAGGTGAAAAATGGTCTTACCAAGTGTCAGTTGTGTGTTGTACACAATCACACGCACACCAGGCTTCAGCTCAAACTCCACCAGGTTCTGATTCAGTGCGTTGACAATAATGTTTGACACCTAAATGAAGGACAGGGTCATTAGATACGCACACACAACAGCATGTGTCCTCGTATGGATACATTTAAGCGTAAGAGGCGAAGCATGAAAGTCAATGAAACATTTGCATGAAACATAAAAACATAACATGTGCGTGTGTCGGTGGGCGTGTGTTTGGGAGGTTATGGGCGAGTGACACACTCGAGAAGTCCCCCTCACATATGTACTGCACAGACACTACAGTGTAGAGACAGGGTTAGGGAGAGAGGTGACCTGTTCTAGTTCCTCTTCGTACTTCTTCTTAGCCTCTGACTGGTTCTTCTGGGGAAGGAAGAACAGCTCCGCTGCAGTCGGGACACCAGGTAAGACTGCAACTAACAGCTGCTCAGGTGGAAAGTCAGTGACCTGAAGATGGGGAAAGGCAGGTACAAACCAAGCAATGAATGTGACGAGGTTACACGTAGGAGACAATGAGGAATACTAACTTGGAGCACAGCCTTCTTAATTACTCGACTGACGTCCTCTCTCCACTCAGGTATGTCGGGGTTGAACTCATCCAGATTTGGAGAGAAAGATAAAAGCAGGGATTTAAAGAATTCTGTGAGATCGAGAGAGAACACAAGAAAGTCAATACATTTCAGCAATTCTGTGGTGTTCTGAGAGCCAACGGTCACAACGCTGCGCGTACTAAACGCGAGAAGAAAAGGCACCTCACTTGGGTCAACTAGTGAAAATTGGCTCGCGGGCCAGCAAAGGAAACCTGCTACGTCACCCTTTTATTGTCATGGAATGATGAAGCGAGATGCCGTAGATAACAAATGGGAGTTAGACGCAGCTTTGGCAAATGATAATATGAAATATAACCTGAACGACATTATGGATAAAACAGCACTGACCTTTGACTGCGATGCTCTTTGTGTCTTGTACAATTGTGTTTGCTACAGCAACCTGCACGGTGACACTGTGCATTCCCTCAATGGGGAATGTGTGAGAGATGCTCCCATCCAGCGTGATAATTGGCTAAAAGCAAAGCAAAAAAAAAAGAGGTAACTTTAAAGTCTGCTTGACTGAAAAAGGGTTTTCTTTTGGTGGGCCGAGGTGATAACGCACACAATGACCATATGGTCTGTGTCGACACTTTTGACAGAGTGAAAACTCTTGCTTCATCATACTCGATGCCGTGTAGTTTTTTTTGTCCTCGGTGATGCCGGAGATACAATATACACAAATTGTATTTGTCCAAATGCATGGCATTTCCTAACATGTTCTTGGCACAGCTGAAGATCTCTAATATCAAAGTAACTTACTGTACTGTATGTCTGCTACGAATTTACAATCATGTGAAAGGCTGTTCCACACTGTTCCTATCTCAACCACCACGTGGTTGACAGTGTTAGATTTGGAATATCTCAAAAGTACAAATCTAGCTTTATACTCCAAGAGCTTTGTAGAATTTATTGTTTGTGTTTACTGACGCTGGCGACACTTCATGTCTTTATGCATACATCACATCATATTGGGTCTTTTTTACATTTTAAATTACATTTCATTTGTTTATTCTTTTTTGATGGTTTGTCGGTTTCATTACCAACATTTTAAAGGCAAATAAATGGGACACTTACTTCAGTGTTGTTCCCAAGCCACCAGAAGTAGGTGATAGTTCTGGAATGACTGGGTAAGACCAGTGCTGTGATGTTGACCTCTCGCTTTCTTATCACCACGAAGGGAGATAGGAGCTGCACGTGCTCAACTGGACCTAAAAGAGGCACACAAAGATTAAAAATGCATACTGTGTACTACGGATTATATTTTGTCTCATCTCATCACTAATCCAAGCTGTCATATTGTCTGGGTTTAATCCGACACACAAACTCTTGCCAAATGTCCTCACTACACAGGAGTGGGCTCTGATACCTCATCCTTCCTTAACTTGGTTCACTGTTCATTTTCCCACTCGAAACATCCCTCATTTCAATTTGCTGCAGATAACAGAAAGACTAAGCATATTAAATAATATGAAGAAATTGTGGGGCTCAAAATTATAAGACAAAACCTCAATTGATTGATTTTAATATTAAAACACAG
Organism: Synchiropus splendidus; assembly: GCF_027744825.2. Taxonomy (NCBI): domain Eukaryota; kingdom Metazoa; phylum Chordata; class Actinopteri; order Syngnathiformes; family Callionymidae; genus Synchiropus; species Synchiropus splendidus. The sequence goes on from NW_026527071.1 coordinate 25,793, forward strand.
AGACAAAAAGAAATTGCCAAAAAAAAGACATTTGACCAAAAGTGAAAGACAAAGGTATAAAAAAGAAAATTGTGATTGGTAACTTACAGATGACGTGTAGAAATAAAATTGTGGAGTCGAAACCTAGCGTGTTCTCTGCCAGCGCAGAGACGCGAAATATTCCTGCAGACTTGTATATGTGTCTTATTCCCTCCTCAGTCCAGCTTAGGTTGGAATATGATACAGCGGTCCCGTCACCAAAGTCCAACTGGATGTTGGTTCGCAGTGAGTCTCCCTGCAACACAGACTCTTGTCTTGACTGCTATCGTGTGAGAAAGATTCATAGATGGACAGAGCAGAGCAGTTGGGGGGAAAAAACAAAGTTCTGTTATGCCTTTTCTTTAAACTGCTTTCCCAAGCCAGTCGTAGGACAAACTGAAGTTTTGGTGCTTGGATGGCATGACCCCGCACCTTTGTCTTCTCCGCTAGCGTCTGTATATATATATATATATATACGTTACTCACGGCAGGGGGCAGTCCGGGCCAAAATGAATGCCTCCGCATTAATGCAACTTTATTGCAAGTAACATGATATTTCAACGCTATTCCCATCAAGCAGAATGTCTGCATTGTGAGAAGATTGGGCGTTTTATTCCCTTCTATACAGTACAAACAGCAGGTAGCGATTGATCAGAACAGACATGCAGTGTGTTCTCACCTCATCTAGATGAACTAGGAAGGTGACATTGTTTCCTAGATAAGCAGTCAGTTGATCATCTTTGGTGGTCAGTACAAGACCTTTTGGTGGTCTGTTCGGGCACGGTTGTTTTCTGGGAGTGTACATTTCCTTCACTCCTTTGGTGCAGTTATTCAACACAACTTTACGGTACCTGTTGGAATAACATCCTGTCAGAAACACCATCATCTGTTTTGGGCTCCTCAAGGCTTACTGTTTGAACGAAAGTGTCTTTTTCTTGTCTATGAAATAGGGTTAGAGGACATGCTTCGACACTGATGTTGACCTGCTTGGAAAGTTGATGTATTTAGATACATATTTGCTTTCTTACACTACACAGAATTAAGAACAAAAACAAAACATGCCACAACAACAACCTGATGAGAAAATGCCACTGAGAATAACGTCTCCTAGATAAAGTGATGTCCAGCAGTTTTGAATGAGAGAAACGTCACTGTTGTTTCTGTCGCCATGTCAAGGAGACACCAGAGCTCAAAACCACTTTGTGGCTTTCTAATTAACCTTCAAAATACTTGACTTGCAACGAAGACAGATGGCCACCAATGATTGCAGTTTGGGGATTCAGAACACAATTTGAGTTATTTCCACACGAAGTTTACATCGTGCTGCTGAGTATTTCGTTAAAGTGCTGCAATGCCTGATGACTGGATGACAGCCAGCCCGTGAGCTGGGTCAGAAACACAACACATTCTCTCCCACTGTGAATCAAAGTGCCAGGTGGAGCGTCCGTCCTCTGAGGAGCCTCGAGCACAAAGCAAGCTCCAAATCACTCAACAACGCCAACACAACAGCTCCATTTCTGAAGCAGCAAACTTGACATCTTCAGCTTTTATTTTTCGTTTATTTTCCTACTTCCTCTCCCCAGTAATGGCGCCCAGCTGGTTGCACTGACCCAGGTCCTCACCTGTTCCACCTCGACGGACTTTCTTTGCTTAACTATAGTGAGTGTTTCCCCCCGAATCCTCCATGAATATAATCCACGTCCCACGGTAAACCCAACAGTCCCTGAGAGCAGTAAAAGACACGAGTGACGATGAATATCCTCACCCTGTACTGTTGAAGTAGTTCTGGCCGTGGCTGCAGCTTCTGGACAGAGCTGTGGGGTTGAACCAGAAGGCAGGTCTGCAGTTCCCATCGCTGCGTCGTTCATACCCATAATCGCTGACATGTTTTGAAAAGTGGAAGAACACAGAACCAGGTTAATACCAGTAATTATCATTATATATATATATATATATATATATATATATATATATATATATATATATATATATATATATATATATACACAGTATAGTACATTTTATTGTGCCAAAATAGCACTTGTTGATGTGACTCTTTTCTAACTCTTGTTGTGGTTTTTCGTATTCTTACCAGTTGGAGTTTTACTCTGAAAACAGCCAGGTTAACGCCTGTTTATATAAGGACCACAGAGACTCATGACAAGTTTGTTCTTTTCACAACAACTATCTGCCTCGCAGTCACTCCTGACATTGATGTATCACATCTGCTCTGAAACAAATGAACCAAACCGACACTCCGGACTCACTCAAGTTTGCATGATGCAAAAACCGAGAGCGCTTCTGGTGTGAGTCCAGGCTGTGTAGCATCGAAAACTCATTGCGTAGAACAAATCACATCCAATCTCTTGATATACTGTAAGTTGGCAATCAATATCTCATTTCATCAATTTCCAAAAAAACTAGCTACAAAACCCAGATGTGGAGCGAAACTGTCTTGCAATGCCATAAACGGTCAAATGAGAGTTGAATTGATGATTTACCAACAGCCTCCCGTGACAGAGCCGAGCAGCAGAGGCTGAGTAGACAGACTACCGTTTGCATTATTCCTGTCATTCCAAGATCAAAATGACACAAGCCTGAAGATTTGCATACAAATTGAAGCAACCATTTTTGGGCAGTCGAACACGCACAAAGTTCTTCATGTCAAATCAAATTGTGTTAAACAATCCCAAACGTATCAAATGATTGGGCCAGGAGGGTGGCAGATTAAGTTAATGGATCACATGAAGTGCATTTTAATTTCCTTCAGCCTTAATACGTAGCGTCGAATTGTCCTTCAGAACATCATGAGCTGAGGCCCAGCTGAATACTCAGTGGGTGGTGCATGGAAGGTTTACTATAAGCTAATGGAATTGAGATACGACAATTGGTCACAGTCAAACCTGCTGAAGTGCTCTGAATATGTTCAATGGCCATGGAGTCATTGAGAATGTGCCCCGTGCACAGCTAAAGTGAATACCCAGAGTCAATGATTGAAATGGGATTTGGGGCTTACAAGTGATCCCCAGCAGGATGTCATGTCATTGTCTGAGCTTTGTACGAATGGTGCGTTCCATTAACCTCGACAGTGGGAAGTCGGAACTGGGAATGACTTCACAACCAAGTTCAGAGTGTTCCAGTAGCAACAGGTGGAAAAGAAGGTTGTGACGTCCTGGAAATCTATTCTCACGTGTGCGTCGTCAGGACACAAGAACAGCTCGATATATAGATGCTCCGTTTGCAACAAGTAAACCCACGTGATGAAGAGGAAAGACAAATTCAGCAGGTTTGATTTTTTGTTGCGTTATTTTGTGGTAACTTGAACTAAATTTCTACCGCCTGTTTTCTTCTGGGGAAGCCATCTTGGATTGCGTACTCGGGGTGGTGCAGTTCCAGGTGATGTGGAGCCCTGTGGGGTCTTCTCCAAATACCCCAGTTCTGAGCACAACTGAAACACCCCACTAGAAACGGGCATGTCTGACAGTAAACGTGCCATGAGCCGCTTGTATTCTCTTGCTGTCTTCTCTGCTCCATGTGTCCAAGAGCTTGACCTGCTAATGGCACACTGAGGACAGATTCAGCGACGAAGAACACCGGCTCATTTGCTCTGCCGTTCTAGTGCTGTGTACATGCAGGGAACTTGGCTCTTTCTTGATGAACCTGTGTCCAGTTTTCATTCGCGTTTCCTTCTTTGAGCTAGAATAGTTGTCAGCGAGTCAGTTCTGTCCATGCTTTTTGTCTCCGTTCCCTTTCTTCTCCCTGTTGTCCCAGCGTCATGCATGTGCTAACACCACAGGCTTATTTTGGTTTGGTCTTAGCTCCTTCATTGACTCATTGAGTGTCTGACCATTGTGTTTTGCCTTCCTGTGCTTGTTCGCTGAATTCCACAACCTCTTCTGATTTACACATGTTCTCTGTTTCTGAATGTATGACTGGGTTCTCTTCTTGTTTGCTCCTTCCATCTGTCTACTTCTGTGTACTGGGTGAATTCATACAGTGTTCCATTTTATTCTCTCCGTAGAGTATCCCGACAGCTGTCTGTCCACTTTCACTTTACCTTTGTATGTCATACCATGACCATGAAAAAATTCATCTCACCACTCGAAATCATGGGCTCGGCAGATGCACGACTCCGCAGAGAGGATTCTGGAATAGTCATTTCCCAGCATGCAGTAGTTGCCTGGCCTGCGCTTCATGTAGATCTGTTTTTGTCCCATCACACATGGCTCCCCCTGGAGGCGAGATATGTTGAGGTAGTGGTCATCAGTGCAATGTGGGGCTGGGTGACCTGGACACGCACCTGGTTGTGGAGATGCCACGTTTGGTAATCTTCCTCGGAGCATTTGCGAGTGAATATGGACTTGTAGTCGATCTTGATAAGCTGCCACTCCGAGCGGTGGCTGAAGTGCCCAAAAAATCTTCATAAAATAGAAAACAGGGAAAAGTCTAAAATCATAGACAGCATGTCCATGTCAAGGGCGGAGACCTTTTCACGCCTCAGGTGTCAGATTGTCAGTCTGGTCTCGCTTGGCAACAGAATTCATGCCATAACTGTGTGTTTTGGAGCCACATCTCCTGTGCAATACTTGCAGTTCACCTGACTCCTCTTGGTGTTTCAACATGCATGCATTTTCCTGTCAAGACCAATGTGCAAGTACGGAAGATGGTTCAGTTCCTCAACAGATTCTGGGATGATTGGATGAATTTCTGATGCCACGTTACCATTGCATGTCTGCAATTTAGCCGAGCTGGCGATAAGCTCATGACTGAAGCGCTACATCAGAGTTGCGAGTCATCAGTGATCAGAGAATGTCTAGCGTGGCTGCAGATTATCACGTGACTGTTGTATGACTTACGTCATGATCTGGTTCTCCGCTCCAGATTCCACCAGAACGCCATCCACAAACAGTGGCAGCGAAGAAAAGCTGTGTTGTGTCCACTGCCTCCCTTCATCAAAACTGATCCTGTGTAGGAACGGTACGTCATTAATTCGCTGCTAGTGCCACTACGGATGTTCTGAACTGCATTCAGAAGAGTCTCAGTCTTTTCCAACTAGGCCTGAATTGTCCTCTGCAGAACCACGCAATAATTGGAATAATACATGTTCTCAAGCACAGCTAACCTTATTTTCGGCCTTGTTTTAGCTATTGTGGGATCTGCAGACTTCCGCTCACAGGAGCTGCTTTAGAGACGCATTGGTCCTGGGCCCACTAGAAATAAATGTTGACAGTTTCCTGCTGAAGCCTGCTCAACAGGAATATGTCCATGTGGCCGTTGGGAGGATCAACATCCGACAGAAAGTGTTTGACACAAATTTGGGCTGCTCAAAACAACTACAGCACAGTCTACTGTCTAACTGGCAACAAGTAGATGATTCAAGTACCATAAATGTTTGGTTGGCACAGTTGGTTGCTTCACAGCGACCAGAGCTCCACCTTGATCCAGAAACCACACGTTGTGTTCTTCTTCAAATACCTTGAGGAAAACCATTGTTAGCAAGGTGGACCGTGGACGCCAAAGAAAATATTGTGCACTGTGTGTTTGTCACATTGAAGCAAATGTGAAAGGGCTGCTGCTGAAAGTTTTATGATAGATTCAATTAAAGTGTACTCGTTTTACGAGCTGTCCTCGCTTCAGGTTGAACTTCACCTGTCTCCAGCTGTTTCCAGCGTCAGATGAGATGAACATGCCCACGTTGTTGTACGACAGCTCGGCACCAATGTTCCCTGTGGTGAGAAACTGCACCATAAGTCAGCATTCCTTCAGTAGCCACGGATGATGTATAGCTCTGGGTTGCAGTTCATATATTTGTTTCACTCACTTGAATGTTCTCAGTGAGTTTCAAGGGTCCTGTGCTGTTAATTGCGCCGCAGCCAGTCGGTGGCACTTTTTTTTCTCCTTGGCGTTTTTTCACCTGAACTGTGTGGGGTCGTTCTTATGTGTAAACACAGTTCAACTTGAGTGCAGATGTGTATTCGTAAGCTGCGCACCTGAAGTGACTCTACCTTGTGTTGGTGTGCGACTGAAGCCGATAAACATGAAACATGACTTTATGTCCTGGTGTCACTCCTCTGTATCTACACTGAGTCTTTTCCAAAACAAAAGTAAGTTGTGTACTGACCCTATTGACCCCTGCATCAATGTCATGTACCTCGATCGAAGACACTGCATGTCCTCGTGAACAGAGATGCCCCCAGAATCTCTCCTTTTATTGTTGGGAGAGGTCCCTCAGTGGCTGTCAACAGATTCAGGACGCCACGCATAACGTGGGACTGCATGTTGTACAGAGAGTCACACCGTTCCTGAGCGTGATCAGTGTTCAATAACAATACCGCCAACAACTTGTGTCAACAATGAAACTGTTTCATAAGAATCGCATCATGCAGCTTTTTGGTCGTCACCTGCAGCAACAATGATGCCAGGCGCAGATCTCTTCGTCGAGATGGTTCCAGACAAATACGGGTTTTCAGACATTTGCAGCTGCAGATGCAGCGAGCAAAAAGGCTGTGTGGAAGAAGAGGTTGTTCTGTACTGTGTAGGAGAACATTGATAACTGACATCCATCCAGAACGTAACATTCTCTCACCAGAACACAATGAATATCATTCCCACTCAGGTCAGCAGAGGGCGCCTGCAGGAGTCTCCAATCCCGACCTTTGTTGTAAGTGATGAATGTCTTCACTTGATTTTCTTCTCGCTTGTTGGCAATCAACATTCCTCGGATCCCAGCCACCTGGACGACACAAGAGGGTGGAATTCTCACTGAAATGTCATTGGCATCATGCCATCGGTACCAATGTTACCAGAACCTTCAGAAAACTTCAGAAGCTAGATGAATGTCCCATGTCCATGTTCCATACAGCACATAAACAGGTAGTTACACCGGCAGAATGTATCACATGTCTTGGCCAGTTTTCAGAGAATATAAACGGTAACACCAAACCCTTCTTTCACTCATGGTGTTTACTCCTTTTAAGTCATAATGGCACCCGATATTACACAAATGATCACAAGTTCACAAACCCGAGAGAATTTGGTCTGATAGCATTCGACTAAAGGCAACCATCCACCTCTGTGATGTGTCTACCTGAAGTCAGTGTGTGTATTAAGGTACGTTCACACCGAACGCGACTTTTCAGTCGCGGTAGCGCCAGTCGTCAATAGCAGGTAGCTTGCTCAGGTCGTGATTAGTCGCCACCTGTCCGGATCGAAAGTAGGTCAGTCGCCGGGGGGCGTGGTCTCAAGTTGTTGTGGACGGTGGATTGAAGATGGCGGAGCCGGTGCTCGACTATCGCTACTTATTAAATGAAAACATGGCAAAAGAGACGTCTCTCGTTTCGTAGCATTCGCCAGAGCCGCTCACACTGGTGAATTTAGCCACCTCCTCCAGCAGCGTCACCGGGATACGTTACTTCAGGCGGATCCACCGCGAGTTGGACGACCTGTTGGTCCGGATCAGTGGCCGAATCCAGAACACCAAGTGCCCACGGTCAGTCCTCGGTAAGCAGCTCGACGTGTCGTTGTGTACGGCGACTTGTGTCCAAGTCTTTCTGAACGGTCTTCAATTCATCAAGTCTGCGGTCGTATCTGCTGTATGCTTGAAGTAATTTTTGGAGATATGTAATCTGTCATCATCAATCATTTGAACACGAAAACTAGACTATTTGAAACAATATTTGTCTTTTCTTTGAGTCTTTTCAGTTAGCGCCACTTTATGTTAATCAATGAATGCAACAGTGAAATGCATTGTGATGAAACTATTTATCCTGTGAGGCAGATGCACTGTTGTATGGTTGATACCATACCACCAACATATATACTGTACGTTTACATATCCACGTATGTTTGATATTTTGCAGGTATTCTGACGGTGAAGAACGCTCACTTCACGACACTACAGTAGATGCTGCTGACCACTCCGCTCCTCGGTCACCATCCTCCCCTCATATAAACTGACCCCTCAGGACGTCTCATCTGAATTTAATGAAGTCAGAAACAGTACGTATTTATCCCGCCCCCATACATACGTAGTTTCTACAGTCGCAGCAGTACATTTGCCTCGTGAACTAGGTGGACATTGCGTTTAGGCGAATATAACTTAAGTAAATAATGGTCTCAACTCTCCAGGAACGCCACCGTTGTAGCAAACTTTCCCTCCGGACAAGATTCTTCCTATTTATGTTCCGGTGGAAATTAAAAAAAGCACAATTTGAGCCACTCTCGACAGGATGGCCGAAAGTCTGCATGTAAACAACCGCAGCGATGAGCTTCTCCTCCGCCGGGACACGTCACTCGCAGATCTGTTCTCTGATTGGTCAACGCACCGCGACTGGTCAGTCGCAGTAGCCCAGTTGTGTCGTCTTGAGTAGCCGTAATCGCCGTATGTAGCTCAAATCGCATAGCGTCGCACACTCCAGTCGTGTCACAGCCATGGTGGTCGCCCCTGACCGCCGTCAAACGCCCCAACTCCATTGACTTTGCATGTAAGTTAGTCGTGTCGCTCGCGGAAGTCGCATTCGGTGTGAACGTACCTTCAAGGGTCTGTCAGTCTCTGGGCGGCTGACAGACCCTTGCACTGACATCCCTGGGTCCTGATTCACAGGGAAAGCAAAACAATTGTCAAAAGCTTGTTGTTTAAAAAAAGGGAAATGGATATAAAAGACACCCCAGGAACTGGGATGCCAGTCAGCAGTGTTCAGACTCAAATCTCTGCCACAACGACCAGAGAAATTGTGTGAGATGTAAAGAAAAGTGCAAAGTACGTTGGCACGAAATGTGGCCATGTACGCTGTTTTCCATGGCAACGTTCAGACATATCAAATGTGAAAAGGCCTGTGATTGTTCAGGTCACAAACATGGCGTGTGCAACTTTCAGCAGCTATTGGTCAATTGGCGCCACTTAGTGGTGATCTGCGGATGTGCACATCAGGGATACAAACACGCTGACACTGACCCCCAGATTTCTTCCTGCGACACACAGTCATTAGAGCGCAGCTTTCATCTGTGCTGAATCTATCAGCAGCACTACTCAACAAAGGTTTGTCACTTGCTGTTTTTTTTATTATTATTTATTCATTTTTTCCCTCGCAGTGAGGACTTTTTTTCCTTTTATCTTTTTCTTCACTTTCTGTAATGTTCAGTTACTTATTCAACAAATATATTCCCGTTCGATGCAAATGTGAGTGATGGTGATTGGACAAAAATACGTTTAGAGACCATACGACGTACTTATTAAATAGTTAACTTTGTGTACGACTTTGAAACTTCTTTCTCACCTGCAAGACTAATAAAAGCATTTCTCATCCTTTTTCTCTATGCAGACTCGACATCTGCTATTGCATTGGGGCAAAAACAATGTTCCAGCGCAAGGCAGTGTGAAGCGCCTATTGCTGCCACACCTATTCACTCTTGGCCCACTGGAAGTTGCCGCCAAAGCATCCGCAGATGTGGCTATAAAAATTAGCCTCTGTCTCTTCCTGCCTGAAATACAAGGAGTCGGCAAAGTCCTGTGCCAGAAACCTCCACAAATTCTGGGTGGGCTCGTGGGTTCATCTGGCAGAACACACGTCTGACTCTGATAGTCAGCTTCGGCAAAAAACATGTTTCACCACTCGCGTTCCTCTGTTGAACCGCTGGTCCTCACGGTATCAAGCTTCTTCAGTCACGACCACAACTGTTCGTATTAAGCACTTAGATGCGTTCACTGACTGGATCTGGTAGCTGAGAGGATTGTGGACATCCCACCATCCAGCTGCGGACGTGAGGATGGGAGGAACACTCGCTCGCTGGTGAGGGTTAGGGTTAGTTTAGTTGGGGTGAAATAATTGCATTTGGTGAGGTTCAGGGTTAGGGTTAGGTTGGGGTCTGTTTGACGGTTATTCAGCTCATTGAAGAGAACACAGTTTTTTATATTGGGGAAACATCCTGTCTGTGTGGGATATACGTCTCCTGTTGTATTGCTTTTAACCCGTTGTATTTGTCTAAAGAAAACTTGGTCCTTTGTTGATCAACTGAGATAATGTCTGTGTTTTTTTTATCTCTGTGTGTGAGCTTTTATTTTTAAGAATTTGTTTGAAATTAATGTTGTTAGTTTGTGTGATGTGTTCGAATAAGTGATTATTAATGGTATTTTTTGTGTGGATATTCGCTCACTGAGAAATGTTTTCAGATGATTTTGTAAAAAGGAAGGTGAATAAGCCTGTTCTTAAGGGTTTGGTTGCTTCCATGAAGTCTTGTCTTGTCTGGGGCGCTTGTCTGCTTATCTCATGATTCCAACACAGACGTGCCTGGGGTGGTAACTAGTTTTGTCGAGGAGCGTATGTGTATCTGTGTCTTTAAAGAAAACTTTTATCATGTTTCGAATGATTCATTTGTCTTTGCAAACTTTGGACCTCTAAATGTAGTGGCCTCAAGTGCCCTTATTGTCTTTGATTGTAAGCATTGACTTTTTTGTTTTTCCATCTATCTATTCTGAAAAACATTGTCTTTTTTACTGACCCTTCTGCTCCCCCCGACTCTATTCAGCAACGTCGTCATTTTGACCGGAGAGATGTAAAATGATGTCATCAGTCGTGTTATGCTACAACATCATCAGGTTCCTACTTCATAAAGGTCCAACATCTGGTTTCCTCCAAGGCCTCTTGTAGTCTTGACGTTCTCCATGGCCAAGGTGAAGTAGATCCCTCTGGTGTCGGACAAGTAGAGGTTGTAGGTGTCATTTTGGTTCCACTCTTGCACGGCCGCAAAAACCTGCTTCTCATCTGTGCTGACAATGTGTAGATCCTGTCAGAGACAGATCACGAGATGTTAGGAAGAGCTGAGACGGATTCATGCACTCGCCGTCCTGTGCGGGGAAGCATCGCACACAGGGGGAGTGGAGCGCGAGGTGCAGGGAGACATTCGGAAGCTCTCCTCACTCAAATACCGAGGATGTCAGTTGCTATTCATAACTCACTGGCCAGTCACAATGTGACTGGGAGCCGTTTGATATTGCAGTAGCGCTGCAAGAGCGGACTGTGTTCGAGTAGCCACACTCACTCACAGCAGTCAACTGCTACTCTATGTCTTTCCTCGCTAACAGCAAGACACAGCCAGAAGACTTTTCAGCCACTGACCCGTGGGGCTCTTTTCAATTTCAGATGTTGACGTTCTCACTGCATAGACACAGCTATATGGCCAAACTGTATGGCCATATTGGTAAATTAGAAGACGACGTGTCAGCACTTCCACGTCTGAGTCTCTGTCATACCACTTACCTTTGGCAGAGAATATTTGGGCAGTTTGATTTGAATGAATTGGTCTCTCCTGTATGACACGTAGTATGTTGCCCGGCCAGATGTGGGAACCTGAAACACACCGCAGTTGTTGAATGGCTGACATCACAGAGAAACATTATCAACGGTCTGAGATGAGAGAAGCATGTTCAGCTGACCAGCTTCTGACCGTTGATGAAGCTGTTGGCCAGCAGCTCAATGGTCATTGGCGCAACTGCACTGTACATCCACAATCAGTGTCTCACTAGTCACATGACGACGAGCCAGAGAAGCTCCTCGCGCCGACTCTCAGTGCTTCCATGGAGCTGAACTTGTAGTGGGAAATATGAAGGATTGGCTGTCGGCACTGCAGGACCGCACACCATGCAATCAAGTGAAAGCGCCGTAGATCGATGACAGAGAAACCAGAGGCAGTTTGAACTTTAGCAAGAAATTGGCTTTGATTGATTTTCTCGCACAATGATCTTCATATCAATCTTTTCATCTGTATGCACTATGTTAAAATTGTAGGGTCCCCTGACTATTCTGCTTGTGCGTGAAGATAACCAGTCACAAAAGGATGATCTCAGTAAACAACACAATATTCCGTATCTCCTTGAAAAATGATCTGCTGGAGGAACAGTAAGATCCCTTCTCACCACTGAGTAAAACACTGAATGTAATCGAACGGAGGGACAACAACAAGACCAGATCTGGATTTCTTTTCATGACTGTGTTGCATCAATAATAAAGATCAGCAATTTGACAGAAGCAAGGAGCATGCCGGGCCCTCCTCCGGCAAGCATCGCTTCATTCAGTCCAGCATGGAAGTGGCGTGTGTGTGTGTGTGTGTGTGTGTGAATCGATCAGCGATGACAAATGTCGGATTTCTGAACAGAGAGAGAACGATCCTCCTGGAGGTCATGTTTGGAAACATGATTGCACATGTGATATACACAGAATGAAAACAGTGTCTCTTCTTTATACTCTCTATCATTTCTGAATGATTGACCGCTGTGATTTTATTGAATTGTATTGCTATGAATTGCATTGTTATCATACAGGATTTACCTGTATGAATATGTATTCATCTTGAATCACCAGGGAGCTGACGTCGATGTATCCAGGAAAGGGATAGTTCCTGTTTGCGTCGGAGCACAGCTGGGCTTGGCAGGTTACGTACTGCACGTCTAAAAGGAGCAAAGCGCAAGGAAGTGGTCAGCTTGTTTTTCCAATCCATCGACTGGAGCTGAGTAACTTCAACGTTGAATACACGTAGACATGCAAGTGAAGTGAAACACAAATGCAGTTCCTACTGGAAAACTTTAGTTGATGGATTTTAGCAGTCACTCTGTGTGTGTGTTTACTCACAGATGTGACGTCTTGTGAGAAACAAAACCATGTAAATGCCTAGTTCCCTCAAATATTCTAAGATAATCCATCCACCTCGTAGTTGCACACTGTCGCTACATACATAAATCTGATGTTACTGTGCAAGACATGTTTTTGTATTGAGTCATTCGGGAGGCTGATATTGGCCAGTAGAATGCTGACACACTCTTCAATGGAAGTGTGATATTGCTGGAAATAGACAGTAGCATCCAGAGCATCCCGAGCACACTCAGTGGCACATGCCCAACTGTCACCATGTGGGCCTTTCACACAGCCATTCCTGCCATCAGCACGTTCTCTCACAAACTGTGACATCACTGACATTGTGCTATGGTAATCGTCATCACATCTCAGAAAGGCCAGACTATGGCAGATCTGTTCAACCACAACCATGTGGTCTGGTCAGCGACTCCATGTGCTACAATTATGAGGTGGATGGATTATCTCAGCAAATCACAGATTTAGATGTGTGAAAAACTTTTCAGAGATTGCATTATATCACCACTACATTATTTGTGGCACCACAACTCGATGACCATCTCATCATTTTCTAGACAAACAGTGCACCACCATAGTGGGCACCGTGTCCATCACGATCAAACCAGGAGGGGTCCGTAGGACGTCCAATGATGACATTACTGAGCTCAATCAAAAGGTTCAATGATGGTAATGATGGGACAAGTACAATATGAATAAACAGATGAAAACCAAAATGCAATAATTGCATTACAGGCTCCGTTGAGGACCAGTTTGAGACACCAGGTGTGGAGTGTGGGTGAGAAGTGAACAGGAATGAAAATAAGAACGATTTTCACCGACTTGACTTGGTTAGGTTCGTGTCGCTTATTGTGTGTGTGTCTCTCACTTACTTCCATCTGGTGTGTGAGCTTCCATGTGTACCAAGTCTGGTTCCTTGTCTAGACCTGAAACAGACCTGTGAGCAAGAGGCGACACCTTGATGAAGACATTTGTCCCAAATGAAAAGGAGAAATCATTTCATCATCATCATGATGATGTGGCTAATGTTGCTAAGCATAACTTCAGCGATGAACTGAACGGAATAACGGGGAGGGGGGGAATAGTTGAATGATTTAGCTCTAAATATCTTCATATACCGAGCAAAAACAAAAATTCAAATGAGGTCACAAAAAATGCAACAAAACGAAGGGAAGCACTAAAGGTCCTGCAAGCACTTCCTGTCTCACTCTGGAGCAGGGTGGGAAAGTAGATCCACAACGGGCCGCGATGGTGCAGCACCTTTTCGCCAGTCAGGTGTCTTCAGAGTGGAATCAGCTGACTGTCAGTCAGGCATTGCTCCGGAGCAAAGTTTGTGTTTACATTCGGGCGACTGCAGTCTCACTGAGGGGCCAAACCATTGCAGGCACACGCGTCTTTCAGGTGGAAATGGGCACTTCAGGTTTTTAGGAATCCATTCTTTGACAGCAAAGAGCCTTGGCTGCACCCTCGGTGAGAATCAGTCATCTTTAATAACGGCACTTCCAGACCGAGTAGGTGGAGTGCAGCGTGAGCGAGCACAGAAGTGACGAGATGAAAAGTGACGGGGACGTCCTGGATCCATTATTAGTCACAGCTCACTTCCTACTGTATGGATGAACGAGGCCCCCACCTCTTGCTCCTGCTACTTCACATGTACATACAATAACTGTGTGTTTGTGTACCATATGTCGCTAAGAGCGGAACACGTCTGGGAAATGAAGCAGAAAGCCTTCAGACTGAAAATGCAAAGTGTCTGTGAAGCAGCAGATTCATCTCAGACCGCTTGTTTGGAGGGCATGCTGAGTCACGAGCAGCCACTCACTGCATCCTGTTGAAAATCTGTGTTGTTTAATTCCCCTGTAATTCCCCTTTTATAATTTGTTACCCTCAAACAGCTGCTTGAGAGTCGAGTCTGCCGCCCAGTCACGCGAGATAGTGTTTAGTCCTGGACTGTCTGCTGAGTTTGGGGTTGAAAAAACAACAGACTCCCAGAGTTGCTGTTACCTTGACTTTCAACTGCAGATGTTTGTCTGTGTGAGAGCCCCCTCCACATGTAGCCCTTTCCTTGACATGACATGTTCTCGTACTCTCGACAGGACTCCCTCCAGTTTTTTTGTTGTGTTTTTCAAGCCGTCCCCGGTTAATGCCTGTTAAGCACTGTAATTTGTCAGCATATACTGATCCGTAAACCAGTCTTTTCTTGCAGTGGCTGTGTCTCCGAATTGATCCCAAGAATCATTCAAGCCTGAGAAGAAAAATACCAGCGAGCAGCAGTGACAAGGGCGGCCTTTACCTGGCAGGGAACCTCCCTTTACTCAGTGACATTCCAATGTGCATGGCGTTACAACATATGGAATAAAAAAATGTTGCTGAAGATTAAGCCAGGAACAAACGTGCCCAGGCTTTCCAGATACATGAATTTACATGGATCATCTTGTGCTGTTGAGAGGGTTGGAGAGAACGTCTCCTGCCTGTTGTCTCCTATTTGATTTGTATGATGTACAACGCAGGTAGCACATCTGTGTCATATTTGCACTGTGCCTTTTTGGTAGGACTAGTATCTTTACTGCACATGTAGGCAAATTAAGAATGTTCTCACCTATATATGGGAAAATAAGGTGAGACAGATTATGCGTCCGTCAGAACACATAAAGTGGAAAAACACCTGTTGGACGTGTCCGAGTGTTCAGGGGAAAATAACCAGAGATGAGAGAACCTTTTGTCGGGATGCGAAACAATCGCTGTTTATGGTTGCATGGAATCTAGAGGAATGGCACCTTGACCTACCAGTAGAACCGTGTTGGCGTCACACGTTCATGGACCAGCTGCCACTTCCTCCCAAAGTCCACTGAGCTGTACAGCTGTGGGCAAAAGAAGTAAGGACTTGATGCAGGATTCCACATGTTCCTCATGAGATGAGATGACACGGATGGTTGATTGCAGGTCGGAGGTTAGTTTGAAGCTCTAAAGTAATGTCAGGAGGGACGATGACATACAGCTGAACTGCCATTATCATTAACAAGTGCATGTTCAATCTCGTTTGCTGTCATATTTACGACCACCTCCATCTTTGCCCCTGACAGTTGAGACGAGTACGAAAAGAAGAGGAACTTGGGCGACACTTGCACTGCCAAGCCACTGCTTCCATCACATTTTTTTAAACTGTATCTTTACCCATTTAAATGTATTCATGTATTCTATTAAAAGCAACAGGGCGAACAAGAAAAAAAAGGCTTGTTGTGGTTGAACATGCGATCACACTTCATCGTGTAACCGATTTACTTGACCGCCAGTCCTTGACAGCCAAGTCCCATTCTTCTCCTTTCTCAGGTGAAAGGTGTCGGATGTCTGGCAGCAGTCAGAATCCCACATCATCACAATGAGAGGGACGTGGAGCACCAGCGGTGGAGTGCCATCTCCTCATTCATCAGTTCCACAACCACTTCTGTTCAGCTTTGGTCATTTATTTTTCCTTCCAACAGCCATAAATCAAACCTGCAGCTCGTGGCTGCAGTATGGGATGATGATGATGATGATGGACCCGTGGCTTCACATGGTCAGGGACAAACTGGTGCAGCCATTTGTAAGTCAGTCAATGATTTGACATCAATCATGGGGAACAGTTTACCTCTCATCCAAAGACTGTCATCGATCAAGCGCTGGAACCAAGTTTAAGCCCATGCTGCACATGAATGACGCTGAAGCACCAACAGGTGGAGCTATGCTGCGGGGTTGGGCCACCAACGCCATACATATGCTGTCACATGCCAGCCATAAGCTGTTCTTGCTGTTGTGCATGTAGGTGGGACGCTGTTGTTTACTGAAGCATTTTGTTTTCTTCAGTCATCATGTCTCTCGTCCTACTTTGCCTTTTGGCTCAGCTCAATGAATGTTTTTTTTAGGTCTTTTCCAATGTTGATAAAATGTGTATCATCACCAAACAAAACATGATGCATTTGATGTGACTCCTCACAGCTATCTTTAACACATAGCATGAAGAATCCAGGTCCCAGAACTTGGCCTTGAGCCTGGTAGCTTTTCATCCAGCCTTTTGCTGGGCCTCTGATCCCACATCCAATGGTGTCACAAGCATACAGTACAAACATTCGTTCGACGGTGCTCTTCTCAAAATCTAGAAATATTCCAATCATATACCTTTTTGGGTCAACTGCTGCCCTTATGTCATCTGTTACACTCGATGCCATGACAGTCGACCTCCCACTCCTGGACCCTGAACTGTTGTGCATTCAGTATTCTTTTCTTTTCTTTTGTTTTCTGAGAATGTGGGTTTTGCTTGTCACCTTCTTTCTGCAGGGGGATGTACTTGTGACCTTCATCCTTTCTGGAAAAGTTGCAGTTTGTATTGAGTGGTTATCGATGTAAGTGGAAGGCTCACAGATGCCGCACATGAATATGGATCTGAGACTCTGATTTTTATACTTGTCTTCTTCTTTTCCAATGCTCATTTCAACACCGTTTTGAACAATCGATCTCAATCTCATTTTGCTTTTTATTTGTTTATTTTATGGGGACACTGTAAACCCCTCACCTGGTTTTTACCATACACCTTGTGTGCATAGTGCGGTGATCTCCTTTTGTCTTGGTTTTATTTTGTACTTACACGTCCGCTCTCCACTTTAGTCACATATCTAATCCCCAATCACCTGCTGGAGGTGGCAGCCTTTAGATTCCACTTGGTTCCAGTCTCCTGTGCCCTGGTAAAATTCCAGTTCCTTCTCTCGTTGCTTGGACTCCAAAGTTTTCTGATTTTGTATTTTTGTTTCATTATATTTTGTTCTCACCGTGTGTTGTCCTGACATCCATGTGTCCTTTTGATTTCCAGATTCATGCTCCCTTGGTTGATCATTTGTTTCCTCTCCAGTTTGGTGGCTGTTTTGAGTTTTGGACTTTTTCAGACATTGGACTCCTGATATTTTGGGATTGTGTTTGTGCATTTCTATGGTGAATTATTGTATTAAATTACTGAACTGTTCCTGCCTGGTTGATGTTCCCTCGACATTTGCCGCTGGGTTCCACCCTGCTCAGCACACTGTCACACATTGTATTTCTTGGACTCATGTTCAGTTGGTGTCTTTCAGTGTCACCGGTCCCAGCCTTTGTTAACCGCCCATTTGTTCAGTTTCTGGGCATTAACAAGATTGTTTTTGGTTTGTAACAACATGGCAAGTTGCCAAGCTCAGACGCTAAACATTGTTTTTATTTCATCTACTGCTCAAACTTTGAAAAAGTGATGTTGGGGACTCATCTTCAAGACGATGTGTCATTCACAGTCTGCAGACAACGTGACGTGCAGGACGTCAGCCGTGTGCAGGAGATGAGAAACAATGAGGGGCTCCGAGCAACAGATCAAGAGGAGTGCTGCTGCCACCCTGAGGAGTAGAACACCGACCCTCTGTTAGCAGATGGCCATGCAGCATAATGAAGAGACACTTTGTTTCCCTCCACTCCAGATTTATGGCCTTCAAGGCCTGTTATGGTCATTAGGGGGATTGTTAAGGAGGAAATGGGGTTGATATGACCATGGAGGGTTTTTCTTCTTCTTGTAATTCAGCACTTTTGAAGGATAAAACTTTGATCTTCCTTCTGTTTGTGCATTCGTGTTTTCTGTTGGAGGGCTGCCTCTAATTTGGGATGACAAATGTTGTCCCAGTATAAAGTCTTCAGTTAGAAACAAACACCCAGGCATTCAAGGCTGAGGAGGCGATGCATCAAGAAATATGCAGGAATTATTTGGAAGAAAATCGCTTCAAGAGCCCCCGCTGAAGTGCCGTCGCACTGTAAAAGGTGGCTCTTTTTGTTATTATTCGAGAGGCTGCTCTTGAGGAATCTCTGGAAGCTGCTTGATATGCTCTCAAACTCCATTCCCAGGACCTGATTTCAGGAAAGCAGCTATTCCTTATCCTGCCAATTATTGGTATTAATTTAAGTGAGAAGAGATTCGATTATATTGTTTCATTCTTCCCAAAATGGGAAGGTTTTGCTTGTTACTCCAGCATGCCAACAGTAAAGACATTACGCATGAACCATAACCATTCCAGTGGGAGTGGAAGGAACGACAGAATCACTCCCTCACGCAGCGAGGGCAGACAGATACACTTGTGGCGCACAGTGGCTTAGCCAACATGTACCTTCAACAGAGCCATATTTGGTTCCCAAGCCAAGAGTGCGGCACGTTATGTCTTGAGAAGTATTTAAAGCCTCTTGAATGAACCAGAGGTTGCTGCATTTCAACAAGCAAGTTAGCAGCTCCCAACTGAATGTGAAGAATTGATTTGAAGAAAGCTGTTTCTGTGGAGATGTTCTCTCCCTTCCTCACCTCATCTGTGTGTCAGTGTTTCAGTGTATGGCAAAATCATGTCTTCACTTCACTGCACCGTGGCCCTGCTGTGGGTCAGAGTTAGACCTGGCACAAATCTTTGAAGAAACTCCCCAAATGAGCATGACTCGTTCTCCACACACACAACATCAACAACAACAACAACAACAGCATCAACACCTTGGGAAGCAGGATACTTTGATGATGGAACACCTGCCACCTAATGAATCCCCAGATGCTTCTACCTCTTGAAATTAAAGCAGTTTGTCAGAGTCAGAAGCAGTGGACCAATGGTTGAGTTTGAAAATAGGAGTCCTTCTTACCTTCTGGTCCAGACTGTAGGCCAGAGCCCAGTCTTCCTCAGCGGGATGGAAGAGAAGACTGAGGACATAAAAAGTAAGTCTGTACTTCTGGAAACTGGCTCCTTCATCTGAGCTGATGAGAATGCTGCTCTCGAACTCCGGATCAGTCAACACCATAATCTGAGAGCAGAGAGGAAATCACAGTGAAGCCGTGGAGCAGGGAGGAATATGAAGGGAAAACAAAGAGCTGGGCCCATAGTTGGGCCGCAGCTGGTTGCGTCTCAGCCAACTCACTCTCACCCCCGTGTCGTCTTGTAATTACACTCTATGTGGACGCATTAGGCTTTCAACTGAAGCACATGTTCCGCCTTCTGCGCCACATCCTGACGCCATCACGTGACGGAAAGAGGGAGCTGGGGGTTATGTAAGCCATGGGGAAGCTCCTTGGCATCATCAGTGAGAAGGACGGCCACATCAGGGTTTTTGGCAAGTGACATGCAAGAGAAAATCTGTCTGACTTCACTGAAACACCAATGCGTCAAGACGCAACCCGGAAGGCTGCCTTTGGCGTCAGTACAGGACGCCAACGTTCACTTCCCACACTGTGGGAGTGAGCCCGGGTTGTGTCAGCTCTGTATCTGCACACTGGGTTCTGCAGGTAGTCTGGCTTGATAAGGCTCACGCCTTGAGTTTGGTACCAGACCAACTCAATCTCCGCGCAGCATTTTCAGGACAGCTCTCAGAAGATAGATAGATAGATTCATGCAAGAGGAGTGGCTTGTACTTGGTCTCATTTACATGAACACTTTCATCACCTTGGGCTGAAGCACGTCATTTCCCAAGGATTCTCCTCCCAATAATGTTCTTCTTTCAAACTTAACATCACAGCTGTTGGCCATTTTAATTTCATGCTTGGCATATTTCTGCCATTGCTATCACGTTCAATAGGATTTTCAATAAGAGCCTGAATTCCTTAGTGCATTTCTCTTCAACTAATAAGATTAGATAGTGGGAGGAATGACTTCTTTACTACATTGCACTTTCACACACACACACACACGTACACACACTTGAACATTCCTATTCATTTAATTCCTCAAGTTCTGACCCGCTCCATTGTTGACCCACTCCCAGCCAATTTCCCTACGTTTGTGATGCTTTATACAAATCTCTCCTCCGTCATGGGATTTTGATTTTTAACCCATTGCACGCCATTTTAGCGTCTTTTTCTTTTCTAATTTTCCTTTTTTTTCCAAAAACAGAAATGGTATTTTCCAAATTTGTGAGTGCCTATGTGGGCATGTTTTTTTCAACACTTTCATGGACGTGTCACTTGACACGCTGCTTTAAAAAGGCACAGCATATTCTCAAAATAGTAAGGCAACTTGCTATTGCCATGGTCGTGAGAAGGAGCCAACTGCGAGTCAAAGCTAATCCTGTGGCAGAATTAAAAATCAGTGCCCAGTGAGCAAGTAAGCGATTCTAAATCACATCCGGACGCCAAGCAAGGCCAGCAGCAGGAGGGTGATCCAGATTTTCAACACAGCCCAGGTGGCTGAGGGACGAGAGCAACGATACAAAGCCCATACTAG
Source organism: Synchiropus splendidus (assembly GCF_027744825.2). Lineage (NCBI taxonomy): Eukaryota > Metazoa > Chordata > Actinopteri > Syngnathiformes > Callionymidae > Synchiropus > Synchiropus splendidus. The sequence continues at coordinate 46,683 of NW_026527071.1, forward strand.
TGGGAAGGATAACCTTGGTGTTCCATCAGCAGGCAGATAAGCTGCAGCAGGAGGATAACACCCTTTTCAGATGATGCATGGATCAGAGGAGGACACACCTTGCTGCAGATGAGTGGCCTCAGAAGACATCAGTCTGGAGCAGCAGATGTGTCATGTGACGTGTATCCATTGTGTACGTTTTTATGTGTGGGTGTGTGTTTGTTTGATCCTCAGTTGTGGGGACCAATTCTTCACAAAATATGATCCTTGTGGGGACCTTGGGCCAATGTGGGGACCATTTGGATGGACCCCACAAGGTGAAGACATCAAAATAACTGGGTCATTATCATTGGGTTGAAGTTTGGTTCGGAGTCCTGCTTCCAGGTGGGCCACGTGTTTTGGAGGGTTAGGTTCAGGGGGAGAGGCTGGGGACAGGGTTATATCAATGAGAGGTCCCCACAAAGAACAAACGGGTTTATACACAGCTGTTGGTGAGAAACTGGATTTGAATTTGATAGACCCATGGAGCACTGGCCAGTCAATCACCATGACAAAAGCGACGGAAAACTCACCTTCCTCTTGTTCCTGGGACAAACATACAGGTAACTCAGAACAGTCTTGGCTCCAATTTTGTCGTTCATTCTTTCATACGTAGAGCCGGAGTCAATTGATCTGAAAAAGGAGTTTTTCTTTTAGCGTTATGGGAATCAATAGAAGCTTCTGGAACAGGTTAGCAGACACATGGTGACAAAAACCTGTGGAGTCGACTCCAACTTCTGCCACAGTAACAAGTTCAAACCGATCGTCTGAGTCAAAAGAAAAAACAACTTGTGAATCGTCCAGGGAGTGAACACTGTGAATTATTTATTCCCTCCCAATGCCTTGTATGAAATAAAAAATGATGAGTAGAAAAACACATAGATGTTCTGGCACCACGGAGCTTGAATAATTTAGTGCTGTGAATGAGTTCCTTAGCCGCAGGAGAAAGTAGAAACGGCATCAGTCAATCACCGTTAACATTTCAACCTGCATCAAGAAGGTAATTAGACTCCATTGTTTTGTTTTCCACTCAGACACAGCCTCTGCTCATGTGGACCTGGCATGATGGACTGAGTTGCTCACCCACCACTGGAGCAGCTCACAAAGCACTTGACTGCTCCGAGCACAGAAATCACCACGTCTATGTCTATATATATGATTTATTTCATTTTTCTTTTTTTTCTTGACTCTTCTTCAATGGAAATGAGCTTTCAGTGAAACCGTGAGGATTTGAATTCTGGCCAGAAGCCACTGAAATACTAGGATTTCTGTGATTACAGGTCAGGAATATACGCACAGTTCACACAGTGACACAGTGAACCTGGAAATGTTTCGGGACAAAGTCAGGGCCTTGTTTCCTCGGATTGAAAATGTCAACAACAGTTTAAAGAAATTAAGTGCCAGAGTTATTGTGTGATTGCATTATGATACATAGCTTAGATATCACTGTTGTTATGTTAAAGAATGAATGTCTGTTTCAATCTCCTTTAATCCATTGACATGAATTTTCAATCTGACACCACATTGGATTAGGACCGGAGTGGAGAAAGGTTCTTGTAGTTCCTGCCCATTTGTTGCTTTTCCCAGACAAATCGTCACCTTCACATTTTTCTCAAAGCAGCCCGACTCCAGTGTAAGTTAACTAGAATGACACACATCAGTCGCAGTCAGATCATGAAAACGTATTCCTTGAAAAATACACCACTGATTTCTTCTGTTTTAATTCTGTTTGGAGTGAGATCTCACCCAGTGGAGGCCATTTATTTAGCCGTCCCTGTAAGAAAGCCTGATGAATGTTCTCCCCTCCCATGAGATCACAACTGATCAAAAGAAGCGGAGACGTGACAAAAGCGGAAAACATCATCAACACTCATAAACGAGATTTCAGTTCTCTGGAAACAAAGCACTTCCAATGTAAACATTTCCCATCACAGGGAGGCCGGCACATGTGTTCATTGGGGTCCTACATGGCTTTGAAAGTAATTCAGACTTAACTGGACAGTCATCTGTTCAACAATGTTGTGTTCAGTTTGACAGTGATCCAAGGCCACTATTATGAAGTGAGTCACTGTGCTGCGACGTCCATCTGCCGTCTGAGGAAAGGTTTTGTCCGAAGCTTTTGTGAAGGGAGTCATTGTTTCAGCTCTCACTTGGACTGTAGTGCGAACATTAGCAGCACAGACATGGAATGTCACGTCATCTTCAATCGTCTGTTGTTACATTTAATTTATCAATGCGGGTAAAAGAGTTCAAAACCTTTGATGTTTGTTCGCGGTGAGGTGTTTCTGTAAATTTCAAGGAAGTCAAAGTACAAGAAAGAGTAACAGCCTCAAGCGGCTCACTCATCCATTCAGTCCTGGTCTGACGCGTCTTCGGGCACAAAAGGTTGGAGTTTTCTCTTCATGCGTGATATGAAATGACAGGAATACACTGTGGACAGGTCAGTCAGCGCTGCAGGGGTCGGTCCAACTCCTCTCACGGTCCAGTCTGCACTGTGCAGGGTGACTCTGACGCTGATGAGACTGAGCTTAGGATTTGTGATGTTTCAGAATCACAACAGAATGTCAAGGAAAGCTTTTGAACACATTTACACTCCAGCAATGCATCTGATGGAAACAAAGATAGCCACTATAGGCAGAGTGTCATACGGTGTGTGGTCGTCATAGTCCTTAGGTCCTCACAGCAACATGGCTGGCCAGGAACGTCACCGTAAACGGTCAGAGCATTGGAACACAATTACCCACAAAAGCTTTTCCTACAACAGGAAGGAGCAAGTGGCAATGAGAAACATCTTTGGGGCCGACTGGGGCAGGCGTTCTCTTTCTCTCGTTCTGAGAGGTTCATGAGGTGATCGACCAAACCCCAGAGGAGGCTTTTCATGGCCACTGCTGAATCTTCATTGGTGGCAAGCAATGAGGAGGGTGAGTGACTGAGAGTTACACATTGAGAAAGAGGTGAAGAACCGGGTGCAGGCAGGATAGAATTGTTGGAGAAAAGTGTCAGGTGTGACGTGTGACGAAAGGGTGTCGGCAAGGATGAAAGGGAAAGGGTCCAAAAGGGTGGTGAGGCCAGCAATGTTGTATGGTTTGGAAACAGTGGCACTGAGGAGGCACTCAGGAGGCAGAGCTGGAGGAGGCAGAGATGAAGATGCTGAGCTTCTCTCTGGGAGTGAGAGCAGGATGATGAGAGGATCAGAGGGACAGCACGTGCTCAGGTGTTTAGGAGACCAGGTCAGAGAGGCTGGATGGAGATGGTTCAGAGGAGAGAGAGCGAGAGAGAGCCAGTACATTGGTAGATGAAGATGTTGGAACTGCCAGGCAGAAGGTGGAGAGGAAGGCCACAGAGGAGATTGATGGAGGTGGTGAAGGAGGACATGAGGTCTGTCGGTCTGAGAGAAGAGGAAGCAGAGGAGAGGGTGAGATGGAGGAAGGTGATCCCTCAGAACAAGTTGATGATGAAAGAGTTGTTGTATGTATGATGTGGATTGAAAGAAATATGAATTCATTCATAAGTTCCCGGCTCTTCAGAATTCAGAGTGACGACATCATCGGTGCAGCGTGCAGAAGTCATCCAGATCAGAAGGTGGAACTACCTCAGCTGTCCTCCAACCACTTTGGTCACGAACAATTGTCAAGACTGCAGATGCACTTACCGTACACCATATCCCGCCAAACACAATCTCCACACTGACAATTCGGTATCTCACGATAAAACACGCGGCTCACTGGCTGCATTGGACCTGCCCACGCGAACATGAGGAGACTGTGACAGCGCACGGCCAAACACCCTGGTGACTACAGTTGGATATTGGATATTGGCGGCAGCGTCCTCTTCCACGTCCCCATGAGGCTTCACTGACCGTGGACACACTCTCGCAGGCAGCGCTAATGCTAGGAGCCGCCATCGGTTAGGGACCATCAACAAGTTCTAAAGCCTCAAAGTCTGAGTGACATCTTCAATAAGGCCATGGAGAACAAGCATTTTAGGAGAGAGAATTGTGAGAAGGTTTTTCACCACACAAGACAAACGACTGAGAGTTTGGATCATGATCTGGAGAATAGACTCTGACTCTATGATCATTTCTTCACCTGATGGTTTCTCATGTTTCTTCAGCAGCATCTAGGAACTGTGTCCAGACTGCTCCATAGTTCAACTGTTCAGAGACATGAGACACAGCAGACAGACAGACAGACAGAGGGCTCCATTGAAGCCCTAAATAAAGCTGGCAGAGCAGCCTGTCAGACACCAGCGGCTTCTACCAGAGACCTGAAACATTGAGTTGCTCATCTCTGCACTGCAGAGTTCACTCTTCTATTGATGCTGGAGACCAACTCCACTCCTGAGTTCCATCATCAAACAGAGAGACTGTAGTGTCCGACACATGGAAGAGATGGAACATGGATTTATCCTGATAATTTTCGTTATCGCCGAAGTGACAACAAGTTTTTTGTCCATATCCCTAACAGCAGACGGAGCTTGCCACAAACCAGATGATCTTAAAGAGAACATTTTCAGAGACTTATGCCAGATGGGAAGAGCTCGTGAGGATTGGAGCTGTTAGTTGGTCAGTGTGCATCATTTCCCTTCATGGTGCAGCTGACAGGAACACATTTCTGAACTCTAGAGTTTGTATTATGGTTTTCTCTACATCCTGTATGTTTGAACAGCAATGACTGCACCACTGTTCTTCCACGGTGAATGAAAAAAAAAGTATATATATTTTTTTTATTTACATCTGACACGCTTTGTGTGCATGGTTTGGTTGAAGAGATGAAAGTCGCTCATTTGAATAGGGGTTATTTTCTGGTGAACTTACTGCACAGCGACAGAAACACTGTAATGTCATGTCAAAAGAACGGAGGCCACAGTGAGGGGGAGCATCTTCATCTCAGCCTTCCTTAGCTGCATAATCTTGTGGAACTTGGCAAGTAAAACTTCCAACAGCACGAGCTGAAATGGTAGATGGATGAGGAAAGCAATAATAAACTTTTCCTCAACTTTCCTCCTCTGTCCATATACTGTTGACACATTCAAATTTTCTGGCAGCTTCTCTCAGCTGGCAGCAGCTCCGCTCTAATCTCAACACATCTGAGCTCCTGGCCTTGGTGCTGACTGGATAACTGATTGGCCACTGAGCCAGCGGCAGGCAGCTGGCACCAGCTGAAGCAAAACATGTACTGAGCGCTGGAGAACCTTCACCCGCAGATGCGTCAGGATCCGTCGCAGGATCCAAGATGCTACATTGAAGGCTGACAGGTATGACTGTCTTTGGTGAGAATTGCTGAGGATCCTAGGCCTGCGTCTCTTTTCTCTATGATTGTTTGTTAGCAAGCCTCCAATCGAACTTTGTTGCTGCCGCAGCTGGCCAAAGTGTCTTCAGGAACCTTCGATTTCTGAGTTACAGTGACTAGATACATTCAACACGGCACTATAAAAGCCAGAGTCCATCCTGTTGCTTGAAGTGCTTCCAGCCATCATCACTGGGTCCTCTCTTCACACACCAGAAATCCTCAGCATCCACATGTGTTGCTCTTACAGCATTTATAGTGACAGAAAGATCTGGACTTTTATGCATTGATTTAGACGAATCATTACAGAAAAGCACAACATTGGAAAATGTTTCACCGCATCAATTCCAGGGCCAGTTCAGCATACAATGTGATGTCGTAACAACATCCACAATGAGAACAAGGGTCAGTGATGGATGGAAATTGGATTAATGAACCTCTGACTTATTCACGTTTTTTCCTTGCTTTTAATTGAATCCCACCTATAATACAATCGCTCTGACAAGATGCAAATGAGCGTCTGCACTTGGCGTTGTGTCATTGAAAAGTGAAAAAAAAAAAGTAAAATCAAATATAAACATGGTTTGAAAAACAGAGAAACTAATAAGGATATAAAATAACAAAGGTCATAGTGTCTTATTAGTCAAATTAAAAAGAAAAGTTATGGGCTCTGGCGCAGCAGCAGGCAAGAATTTTGAGGGAAATACAAAGTCCAATATTGAAAGGTCGAAGCCATCAGGTGGGTCTTTCTCTGAGAGCCGGCTCCTTATTACCAGTGCTGACCTGTAAAATATCAGGCAGCCTGCGAGCATGCTCAGCAAAATGATGCAATTTGAGAGGACGTCACTCCTCACCCGCAGGTGACCTCATCCTTGCTCAGCGAGGAGGGAGACTTCTCTGGGATTAGCAGCTTCTTCTTTTAGTGCCTGTCTTTTAATGTGTCTGGCTTCTCCTGTTGTCACACGTTTCCCTGAAGCATGCGAATACAGAATATCAGTATATCAGAGTATTCAAGAGCACAGGAAGAGTATTGATGGGCTGTGCTTATACAGAGCTCCAAAAGTTCTCAGAAATGTTTGGGGCCACCAGCAGCGGCTGCACGACTTGAATGAGGTGAAAACACAGATTAGAAGCAAGAAAAACGGATTTGCTGTCTGCAACAACACGCCGTTTGATGTTGTCTACTGTGCGGCGCCGACGGGAACCTCCTTTGAAAACACAAGCAGCTCAATCACGTCTCGCAGTTTAAGGTCAGCATGCTCATTAAAAGTGACAGGCTGACACAGGCACGTGGCGAGATGATGCCACTGGCCTGACCTTTGCAGTGGTAATTCTTGCGATTTGGGAGATGTCCAATAATAACATTTAGCAGCATTTCTCTGAAAGGTATCGTGGCCGCAGTGTTTGGTCACGGATCAATGACCGATGTGCCGCAATAGCTGTGGCAGCCAGACCTTTGTGAGTCATCATGTGACTCCTGCAAACAGCTTAGTACCAGACATACATCATTGACCCAGCCACTGTGCCGTTATACCAGGCACAGTAACACTAGACGCTTGTGTTGCCTGTGGAATAAAACAAGACACATTGTGGATGAGCAGACACTACAGGGGTGCAAGGGCTGGCCTGCCCACCCAGTGACCAGATTCAGGGCTCAGCGTCTGAGCTTTCTCTTGTTGTTCAAAGGAGAGGGAGACTTGACCCACACATTTCCACTGTTGTTCAGACATGATGTACATATTCAGAGTAATCCCTCATAATAAGGCACTAGAATTCATAGGCACAAGATCTTGCACCTGTGTTTGTCTGAATCAAGTGGCATTAATATTCATGGCGGAACACTCATTGTCCTCGCTGCTGTTGTGTAAAGAATCTCCCGCGACTTCCCTGAGAAGTTTCCCTTCTGTGAATTAGCTATTTAAATTGGAATTCTTGCTGGCTGCAGTAGTCCACGCTGCAGTGGAACCAGGATCTCAAGTCACAAAAAGGCATTTAATAGCAGCTGAACAGCGCTGGCTCGTCCTTGTGTCTTCATCAAAACAAAGTGTGCACGCTGCTGTCGGCTGGGGAGCGCCGCTCAAGAGGAAGCCATTGCTCCTGATCCAACTCTCACACAGGCCTAGTGACTTCAGGTTAGAGTTAGACAGTTACATAACCTCGTCTCAGCAATTCACTGGTTGAGTTAGAGTCCACTTTCTTTTGACTGATGAAGCATCGGGCAATGATCAGCGTCCGATTACGAGGCACAAGGCCTGGTTGAAACTTGACTGAACCGAAGACACGGCATCTGTCCTGCTGCTTCTTGGTCCTCCACGTTTGTTGAAGACAGCTTCTCCGTCACTGACCCACGAAAGCTTGGCATCAGTGACGCGCATGATAGAAGTCAAGGTTACAGGTTCAGTTCTTTCAGCGTGTTGCTCCGTCCTCTTAGGACGAGAGTGCAGGGAGCTGACGAATGTAAAGGGAAGGCCCGGCTGTCGCGTGGCGCAGTCACGGAGGAGGGTAGCCCAATGGCTCGACCTTGCAGCTACTCAAACATTACAGCCCTTACCGAACCCCGTGTCCACTGACTTCCGTTCACTGCTGAATTGCAAACTAAATGTAGCATCTTGCAATGCTGAACTTGAAAAACAGGCCGTGACGCGCTTCACCAAAGGTAAATGAATGACTCCGAAGCCTTGACAAGGACTTGTGACTTGTGAACTGGAAGAATATAAAAGGGTTGAGACCAATGAATTGTGTTCATTTTCGCATGACTGTATGAGCACCAACTAAGGCCGACAAGCCCCAGGATTTTGAGGACACATGTCACAGAACCCAGGTGGAATACTCAGAACAGGCAGGTGAAATACTAAAATGAATGAATGCAAAGGCACAACTGGTGCGACACGCTCCCACTTTGTCACACTGAAACAGTTGTTTTTATTCAGAAGGATTTCACATTTTGCTGGATCACAAAGCCTAGATTGTGATTGCACTCTTGACTGACTGAATTTTATTGGAATTGAAAGTTCTGACTCTGACAAATGTTGCTGCCGGGCATCTTGCCATGTGATTTCGCCTGTCACCCGCATCATTCCCGAGACCTAAACAATGGAACGACTGTAACATTTGTCTCTCTCTCTCTCTCTCACTTCCCCCACAGGGGGAGGAAGTGCAGCTACATCGGATAAAACAGCACAAGAGCATGGCAAACAACATCCTCCACCCCTGGGCGCCCCCATCTGACCATGCGTGACACAAGAACATTGTGTTCACTGCAGAGATTTTAGTTTGCTGCAGAAGACAGTGACGCTTTAAAACCTGTCTGGGAGTACAGCAGAGATGAGGCCGTATCAGGAGGACCGCCATTTCATCGGCCAGTCATAAATGCATGAAACATCCATGTGGTGGACGGGGTCAGGATGACTAGCCCGGCGCTTTGACAGGTAAGACAGTCAAGGTCCTGTCACCACGTGGCTGCTGACAGCTGAAGAATCTGCGGGCTGTGCTAGTAAACATCGTCCGCAGGATACTGTTGCCTGTGTTGCCGTCTCATGAGATACAGGTATATAGAGGAACTGTGCTTTTGCTGCTCATTAAAGAATCCACATTTACGCATTATGACCACATGAATGAGTGAATAACAAATACATGCGAGCGGTTTGGAAGCTGGGGGTGATTCACTTCGATTCCCAGTGATGACTCACATCAGTCTGTTAGAGAAAAGTGGTGACTCCAGAAACTCACCTCCAGAGCGTGCTCTCCGTCACGCTGCCAATGTGGAAGTCGTACAGTTTGGTGAGGATGAGGATTACCTGTGAAGAGAACATTTGGTTTAGATCCTGGCAAATCAAATGACAAAACAAATAAAAAGCACATCAGGAATGTCATGATTCCGCTTTTATTTTGGTCCCGTGAGTCCTGTTGAGTTTCCTTCCTGTTGCTGTGGCACACGGCTGGAGCCAGTCAAGCCCTGCTCACCTGAGTACAAGAGCACCTGGACTCCAGCAGTCTGTGGTAAACTGGCTCTCCTTGTTTGTTCTGTCTCTGTGCTCTAGTTTGTTCATTTTTGACCACTCTCTGTGAAACCCTGGTGCCTGAGTTAGAGTTGTAGTCCCTTCCTCTGTTCCCTGGTTTCTTTTTGTGATCGACTCTCTCTGTTCATTGTGTATTTGTCTCTCTGTTTCCAGATTTAACTTGGTTTGACTCTCCCAGTTCGGTGACGCTTTCTGTTTGGACTCGTGCTTGTGGACGTCTCCCGGTTTGATGACGCCCTAATTTTGGACATTCTGACTTCGCTTTGATTCTCCCGGTTCGGTGACGCTTTCTGTTGTGGATTTCTTGTTGTTAATGAGTGAAACATTGTTTTTGACTCGCACCTGCCTCCTGTGACTCTTTCACCGCTGCACTTGGGTCCCGCTCCACGTCATGACCCGTGACAAGGAAGTACAGAATGCAATATGTTGTATGACTAGAATGATTCTTTCTTGACTGACAATATTGACTGAAGGGATCTGAAGCCTGTTGAAAACTTGCAGGACTATGGAATAAATAACAACAGCAACATTTGCCCTGTAGCATTCTCATACAAACAAAAAACTGGACAAGCACTGGAGAGCTCAAACCTCTACTGAGCCATTTCCGTCTACCCTCAATACAGTCTCTCGATCCACAGATGCTGAAAGGGTTCATTTCTCCTAATGTTAAAGAATCCGTCCCTGTGTCCAGATAGTGATGCAGGGCTCTCTTATGGTCCCCAGGTGGCTGAACGCCAGACTTTTAACACATAAGACCATAAAATTGTTGTCAAATGGTCTGATCCAAGAATGGTGTTTTTCATTGTTTATTGCTATGGCAACAGGTGTGATGTGTTGATGTAGGGGCAAAACTAGTGCAGTACAGTAGTAGTGTAAATTCAACGATCTGGGTTCTTTGGTGCTCAAGCAACTGCCAGCATGACCTCCGCACTTGCTGTTATGATGAATGAGCAGTGTAGGAAGGTCTCAGAAGAATAACACAATGTTTGGGGTCAATTCAAGATTCAAGATATAATGTATTTGTATGTATGACGCATTGACCATTTCACCCGCAGCAAGTAAAAGCATTTTTTTAATGAAGATAGGACGCTAACATTTCTTCAGAGATGAGGACTGTCACTCCCAGTGGAGTGTTCTCTCAGGTTATTCTCAGACACCATTTTGTTTTATTGAGTCGACTTTTCATCAGTATTTCCCAAATGTGAATGTGAGCATGTGTCTAGAGGCCCGATCCACACTGCGGCTGCACAACCCTGAAAGCAACAGCAAGCGTGTTGTCTCTAAAGTCTTATGTCGGACACCAGCCACCCTGGCACTTCCTCTACTTTCCCACTCGCTCCCGAAACATTGTTCTCTCAGGGAAACTCGGTGGAGCACAGCAGCTTAATTACTGTACAGTAAAAGCTTGTCTCACTGCGCTTTGCTGAAGGAGTCATGACATGTACAGTGTGTTGCTGCACTACAGAAGAAAAACTGGAGGGGACAAGGCAGGCAATGACAACCTATGGTCCTGCACTTTTGGGCCTCACTCTTAAATTGAATGGGAGAGAGCAACAAAGGGCCAGATGACCAGGGTGGCGTCTTCCCGTCACTCGTCACAGAGGATGTGGCAGGGCGGCACGCTACATCTGGAAGCGCCACCATCACCATGCGGCCGCCTGTGAGAGACTCATACACTGCCTGACTATTTGATTAAAGAGAAAGTAATGATGTCCATTTCTATCTCTTCTCCCACATTCATTTTCCTCTGTCTCCTCTGTGATCATGGGAAAACACGCGGCTCATTCAGTGGGAGGTCACAGTCACAATCTGGGAGACGTTCAAAGAATGTTTGACCGTCTCTGTGGAAAGGTTTTTTTTCCAAGAACGTCGGCCTGCATGTTCGCTAATTAGAAAAGTCCCAGAAGCTGCTTTATGTATTTGAAGCAGCTGAGACCTCGTAGCTGCAGAGGATCAGACAGGGGAAGCTGCTAATGGCCTGGCTAGCTGAATGTTGGTGAGTGAATAGAGCTGCTAAGGCACCTCCTGCTTGTTCCCCGTACCATCGTCTTCGCTTGGGTGAAACCACATTTGGGCTCTCATCTCACTCAAACTCATTTTCACCTGGTTCATCATTTGGAACCACTGTCTTGCAGCTTAGGTCCAAGTCATGTCATGTCCTGTTTCACTGCTGACAGAAAATAAGAAACAACTTCTGTTGTGAGTGACACAGAGTTCACACAGGCTGCATCCCACTTTACCAGCTCACATCAGATGCTGTGTATACCCTATACACTTCTCAAGCGGAGGCACCAACAAAAAACTACAAAATAAAAAAAAGAGAGGCATTCCCTTTTTTTTTTTTTACAAACATCATCGTCCAATGGCATTTTGAAAAATAATGACATTTGAAAACCAAACCCAGCCCTATAGTCTATTTGCTGTGAGTGTCATTTGAAGCAGGCGTTCTGAACCTTTCTGATCTGGGGGCCCAGACCCTAACCCTACTGAACTGAAGAAAAAAAGGGAAAAGATACCTCATGACTTTACACCACTGTCTTCATCACTGTTTCTGTCCAAGAACTCCTCCATAGTTGGTGAGGATCACAGACGTGCAGCTGTCAGGTCAGTTCACTGCTGCCACCATACCTGGCTCAGGGGTTAGAAGCCAGCCTCTCACGGCCCAGAGGGCTGGAACAAACACACTTCTGGTGGCCCTCACCCCCCGGGCCCCGGCCCTCTGGTGAAGGACCACTGGTTCAGAGTATTGATTTGACCTTTGGCTGGGGTCAATTTTAATTGAAGCATTGTAGTTCATTGGTTAGCAAAACACACACACGCACGAATGTGAACAGCCACGTTACCTGATTCTCCGAATTAGAAAAATGATTTGAACTGATTTGACTTGAACTGGGATTGTTCCAACCAGCAAGCACCGAGTGGTTGGCCTGCCACACTGTGAGCTGTGCCTGAGAGTTGGCCCTCAGGGATGACAATTCAGAAAGTCAATCAACTCTTCAGGCAAAATACTTCTATTGCAGTCAGCTTTGAAAGAAAGACGGTCCAAATCAAAGCGCCATCAACAGCATGTGACTTGAATTGAAGAGCGGGTCCCACCAGACTCGCAAAGCTTCCGGTGTCTGGCAACTTTTGCTTCTCTGTGACACTGCAGTAGTGGTGAGTTGTGGCCTCTCACGGAGGATGGAGAAGAAACCGCCGGCCTGTATGTGGCCGCGCTTCACTGGCGCTGCAACACACTTCTGCCAGCCAATTAGAGCAAAAAAGGCCAGAGCGCAGCCTCCGAGAGGAGTCGATGAAAGGCTGAGTTTGGCGCTTCATGCTTTCCTTTCCCACTCAGTAGTTCATAAAAACGCCCTTCACCTGGTTTTCTCCAGCAATGATACACATCTGAGTCACTATCACAACCACGCGGCTTCATGTGCCGCCGCTGCTGCTGCATGTGTGTCTTGTCTTGGTCCGACCCGCTGGGAGGAAAAACAAATGAATTCTTCATCCTCAAGTTGATGCAGCTGCTGATGGAGCTCAGCCATGAAAATGAAACCTAAATGAATCTTCTGCGCCAGAGAGTAACGAGGAGAGAGAATTCAGAGCAAACTTTCTGTTTTAAAATTGATCACTGCAAGATTTTTAAGCACAGAAAATGCTGCATATCCCACTTCCATTCATGAGTTGGAAAACATCTCCCTTTTCTTCTCAGCAACCAAGCCACTGTGTTTCCACACTTCCACGGAGCTGCATGGCCAAAGGGGAGCGGGCTGAGGGATCCGGCTCGCACCGCTCCCGCCGCCCATCTTTGCATCTACAGCAGCTCTGCTACGCTATAAATATTGCTCCTAAGAAAAGAGAGGTAATAAAAGTGTCAGGATGCTGGAGTGAGGAACGACGCCTTCGCCGCTGAGTTTCTCAGGCGGGATGATGTATCGCGGAGGTTGAGTTCTCATTATCAACTCCCGGGATTAAAGTCCTGAACTGTGGAATAAACCTGCTGCTGACTTGTGCCGGTGTGTTGACAAAGGTGTGCGGTGCACTGTCGCGCCACACATGTTCGTGGCCCTCCGGTTAAATGAGTGCTGCCCTTTCATTCCACAGAGTCGGTCGCGTTTCCTTCTCTGTGGTTTGACTCTTCAGGACACTACGTCTTGTTAGTTTGGTTCCTATTTCTTTCTTCAGCTCTCGACATTTCCAGTCAGGTGCGTCCTCCCGAGCCATGCCTTCATCTGTGACCCTGGCTAGCATCGACTCAGCTGAAAGTGAGGGTACGATTGTTTGAATCATGAAGCACATCCAACACAATGACCCCAAAAAGACCTGGTGATGCCACCCAGAAGCACAGATGCACGACTGAAGCCTCATTATCTTAATCATGGGCTACAAGCAGTGAAATACAAGAAGACACATTGTTTTACTGAATGACATGAACTAAAGCACAAATAGCTCTCTGTCTTGTTTTTGACTGAGTTGGCAAAGCAATGAGAAGCGTCCGTGGACATTACAGTTGTGCCGTTCATTTACAACATACCGCTGAATAGCCGCTGCAGTGAGACAAAGATGGAAAGAACACTCGCAGTATAAAACACTCAGGGGGTTCAGATTTCAGAATCAATCCAATATGCATGAGTACACTAAAGTCTCATGGGAACCTGACATATTTCAGTCGTTGCAGCAGCTGTATTCATAATAGCATTGTCAATAATTATTGTGTCATGATTCGCTTTTATATTTGTTCTGTAACGCCCGTGTTGTCTTTCTCACTTTCCTCCTGGTTCATGGCACACGGCTGGAGTTCATCTTTCAATCATCGTCAAGCGCTCTTAAGCACCTGGACTCCAGCGATCTGTGCCAGATTGACTCCGTTTGTTCCTTGTGGTATATTGTCCTCGCTGTTTGCTCGCTCCCTTCATTGGTTTCATACTTCTTCATGATGGTGCCTGAGTAAGTGTTTTGTTGCTTCCTCTGTTTCCGCATGTTTCCTGGTTTGTTCTTGTGATTTTGTTGTTGCTGTTTTGACTCTCTGTTTCCAGAATTACGTTCGTTTGATTCTCCCGGTTCGGTGATGCTTCCTGTTCTGGATTTATTGTTGTGTAACATTAAAGATTGTGCTCGCCTCCTGTGAGTTCCTCTTCTCGGCACTTGGGTCCCGCTCCGCGCGTCGATCATAACAAATTGTCTACAAAGAAATTGCAAAAACAACTTTACATACAAGTTTGGTTGTTACTCCATTGAGGCAAACATGCAACTCAGCAAACACTTGAGCCTGAAGAGGTTAATTCACATATAAATGCCGACTTCATCATCGGTCCCTGAACGTTCCAGTGCTGACTGTGGCCTGATCTAGCACCCCAACAGAACATCTGCTCTCAGCTCCATCAGCTCGCTGTCTCAAAGAAGACGGGACCAAAAAGGTAGACGGCCTAGACACAACACCCCAGTTACAACCGACACATTGAGTAGAGGGAGAATCATTTCTTTGTCCAACAACCGAGACCGTCACGGATTTACCATGCAACACCTCTGTCCTATTTGGTCATTTCTCACTTTTCATACCCGATCCAGGCCAGTGTTCCAGGGTAGCCTTGCCCGTCTCCCCGACTGTTGGTCGCCATTTCCTGTCTAGTGTCGTTGACACTGTGACCACGTGGCCTGTCAGACTCACCCCGTGCCATGTTCTGTACGCTCCAGTCGTGCACTTGGTCTCACTCTTGCTGTTGTGTGAGACCATGATGAAGACTGTTCTGTACAGCAGCAGGATGTGGGATGATCATTAATGTTGATTCTGATAAAGCTAAAATGAGGCTGCGCTCCAAGGATATGAGTGATAAGCGTCTGAGCTGCTCCTCAGTGCCAGAACATCTTCCATCTGTGCTCGGTCCTTCGTAAGCTAAAGAGGTAACAATGGTGCATCATGCACATGAGGGGAGGAAAAAAAAGGTCGACTTCCATATGAAGATGTCTAATAACCGTTGTGTGTGTAACCTCGTTCCTCGGTCTGAGCCCATATCAAACCTGATATCAACTGGGTTTTGGAACTTGCCACGAGTAGATTTTTCTTCAGCTGCATTCACGCAGGGCGTCTTAAAGAAAATTGGAGGATGTGATTTGTCGGTTTTAGGAGACAACATGACCTCCAGGTTAGTAAGCGCTAGCATGGTTGCTCGGTTGGTCAGGTCTCACAGCGGTGATCAAAAGTGCTCCTGACAGACAGCAGAACCTGAGGGGCTCCCGGCGCACGCCTCGCCACTGAGCTGCATTAGGCAGTCATTGGACTTTGGACCGTATGTGAACTGGAAGAACAGCATGCAGTCGGACTCGGCGGTTTAACAGAGCTATAGTCGGACAGCACTCCGCGTGGAACTGTACTTAGCCAGGTTCCCTGGGTTGGGGGTGTTGGCAATTTCCACAATAAAAGAATTTTCCTCTGGCAGCAACGTTGTTACGGTGAGGACAAGATCCTGTGGTGGTCTGCCATGTATTGCTGCATGAGCTAAAGATCTGGCTTGAATGTGAGTAATCATGGAAGACTTGCCAAAGGTTGTTAGTTTAGGACATGACCAGGAGTGTGCATGTGCTCCCGAAACATCTGTTACCAATGGTGTTTGGATCGTATGGACAAAACCCTACATCATGCAAACACACATGCATAAATACACACTTGTGTTTTGCGATTTTTGTGAGGAGTTCTCATGTCTGTTACCCTTTCCCCAGCCTCTCATCCTTAACCATCCAAAACAAATGGCGAACCTTCACCTGGACTCTAAACTCACCTGAAAGCTAGTTATAATAAACTGACATTTTAACCTTAGCCTTGTGAGGACTTAAAGCAGGAGTTGGTACTGACAACAAAACATGCCCCCACTCGCACAGGGGAAACATAGTTACACACACACAAACGCAGACACACCCAGTATACAGTCAGGTCCACACATAAATGCTGACGCACACTCACAAACATGCACACACACACACACACCCGCACAGAGACACTTAGGCAGATCAATCTTCTCAGATTGGATTGATGGCTCAAGGACCTAGTGCTGACTCAGTCGTTGCCAAATATGGAGAGTTATTGGAAAATTATGCTTTGCTGCCACTCTGTTGAAGAGGGCCAGTCCCTTGGTCAATGGAAATCGTCTGCGTCCGTCACCCTCGGAGCCTTGGCGCCTCCTCCAGGGCGACCCTCTCTGGCCGTCACACCTGGCTGGATTCATTCCTTCGCTCAAAAGCAACGACCTCTGCAGCATCACCCTTCATGCCCTGTGTTGATAGGAAACTCCGTTTGGCTTTTGACGACTCGTGCCACATCAGCCATCGGAGCCACATATTGAACACTAGCAACTGATCTTGAGGCATACACTGAACCTGAGGAAGCCAGTGTCGCAGACACATGAACAACTAGTCTTGGAGACGAAAAAGGCTAATAGATGGCAGGTTTGCTATTCAGCTAGCTCTGCTGAGCGCTGCAGTTATTTTCAGGACTGCCATGCTGACCAGGACGACCAATGACAAAACACTGCCCTGCTGAAGATCACGACCACGCGCCAACAAAATCAGTACCAGAGCACTTGGGAATGTGTGATGTCAGAGCCAGGACATTTGTCAATTCCATGTGATGCGTGATGTGGTCAAACGCGCAGCCACAACTATGAGTTCTGCAGGAAAGCCTCTCATTTTCATGTGTCCGCTGCGCTCCGCTGTCCATCACTTTTGACTGAGGGCAAAACATCTGGCTGCAGCTGTAACATTCACACTTCAGCAGTCCGTCAAATTAAACCGACTCCAGCAATTCTGGAGGAGAAAGTGGACTAGAGGTTGAAGGTGTCAAAGACAATTTTGGTGTGCAAACATTTCTCCAGAGAAAACTCAGTGGATGTGGCAGCAGAATATCAAGTCCTGGCTGGTGAGTGAGATGCAGCGTTGTCCATGAGGAGAACACAGGTCACATGAAGGGAACGGCAGACCACAGCGCTGGTGGTGGCTCACATGTGGCGCATGTCACCCTCGTATGGATGGCTCTTCTGGAGTGCTGAATGTTTGTTTTCTTTTCCCATTTATCTGAGGGATGCAGGTCGGACCAGATGCCCCCGAGTATGAAGATGGCCATATCAGTGACAGTAGAAACGTTTCACTCTTCACTCTTTTTTGGTTTGTTTTTGACTGAGCTTACAAATGTCCTTTAGTGGTCACAATAACAAGAGCGGCTGTTTTCTCCTTCTTCTGCCTGACAAGGTTTCTGATCGAAATGAGCTTTTGTTGGTTCACTGTTTGAAGCGGCTTGTTAACCCACTCAGCCTGCACACAAGTGCACTTTATTTAATGCAGAGCGACGGCAGCGAGCCAGCTGCTCCATTCTTATTTTATTATTATGGAAAGCTTCACTCACATCTGAACTGCTGCCAGCCTCTTCATCATCTTCACTCACGCGCGCACACACACACACACACACACATCTTCCACAAACTATTTGAGGTAAAACAAATAGCATCGCAGTGGACTCATTTCACAGCTTTGTACTGTTCAATGATAGATGAACCAAATGTCAACCTAAAGCCCTCGATTCGCATCAGAAGTGACAAGGCAAGTCAACAACGAAAACGATGTGATGACGACGACGACGGCGACGAGGAGGGATATTTTCATTGCATAGTAACCTGTCTGTATCTACATTACAGGGATGCTGCTGTGCTGCCAGTCACTTTGGCTCAGGTGGCTGTGACAGTATTTTGTTACGATGGGCAGAAAAGATCCCTCTTTCCGACGGATGCATTCGTCAACACTGTCAGCTTCCAACTTCCCTCTCTGCTTGGACCAACGAGAAACTCTTTGTGTGGCACCTCTGCGCATGACGGTGCTGGAGCACTCTCTCAACTGGGTGCGGCCGCCGGTCCTCCCAGGTGTGCACCTCAGCTGAACGCAAAAACAGCCATGTCACAGAGAAGCTCGGCTGCTCCAACGCTGCCAGATGCTCAAATACCACCCAGAAGTTTTTCTCAGGCAGAAGAAGATGAGGATCTTAAAAAGACAAAACTCATTCTTGCCAATTGCCTGGTGAAATTGAAGACTTCGCCATATGAAACTTCACGTCATGTGGCGTAGGGATGAGTCCAGATTCTATCTGCAATATCGGCACAGTTAATTAAGTTGAGATAAAAGCTGGGTAAACAGAGACGCTCGGAGAAACATGACTTTGAGATGAATGTGTCACACTGACAGTAATTTCCGACTATTTCAAATAGATTGGAAATGTGTTTAATTTCAGGTGGCTGTGAGGACTGGAGTCATTAGTCCCTGACAGGCACCAAAGAAAGTGACTTCACCAAGAGCTGTCTCTTCCTGTCAGCCGCATTCTTCAAAGGTCAGGAAGTGGCCAGCTCTCAAGCACAAGGAGGGGGAAGGTTTGAATCTGCAAGTGTCGTGAGAGCATCATCTGATCTGTTGTCGCGAGACACCGTGAGACGCCGTGGCTCAAACACTGATGCAGCGAAGAGTTAGACTTTTACAGGCAAACCAGCTTCATGCCACCAAGGTATTGAGCCTCGTTGCATCAGACCACTGACTTTTGAGGCATTTTATTGACTTGAAAGAATTCCTGCAGCACATGACTCATGCAATATTTAGACCTGTCTCCTTTCAGTCCCTAGTAATTTAATCTAAATGTCTTACAGGACAATTGTTTGTATTTGTTGGATCTTTGCACTTTTCTATCGACACTACATTTATTCTGTTCTTGTGATACATTCTTCTTGATCACAAATATGGTACAGCTGGATATCGACAGCCAAATATATCTGGCAGTGTCACCCCCAGATTTGAGCAGGTCCCCACAAGCTTGAGCTTCTGTCAACAGTATTGCGTTGTGATCATTTATTTTTAGGTTTTCACTCAGTATCAAAGGAAGCATCAGCCCTCCAACAGAGTTTCCCTCCACTGATTTGAGAATCACCATGGCAACAAGGAAAACAATTTTGCTTGAAAAGTAGCTGTTCCAGAATGTTTGCAGGCAGAACCTTTCTGGCAGGTTTCCCCGCTTTCGACTCACTAAAGCAGAGAAATGAGTGTAGCCTGAAAGCTAACCTTGACCGGCGCTGCCACTGTGGGCGGCTGATGGATAAGCGGGGGAGTGCGAGAGGACGAGGTCACGAACTTACCCTCTGGTACTAAATGGATAATTCAACTCTATTCTGCTAAAACAGGGAGCCAAACCAGGAGGAATCAAGTTTGCACAATCTCTGCAGTCAACAACAACATGGATGACACCACGCCTTTTGAAAGAGAATCAGGAGTCGGTGAGCCACAGCGAGGTGAAGCGCACGCAACCCCAGCTTCTTCATCCTCCGGTTGAAAGGATTCATGGTCTTCTTCTTCTTCTTCAGTTCGCCATGTCTGAATTCTGAAGCTAAATTGAGACCGGTGTGAGTCAAGGTGCACTTTTCCATCTCTACTGGAAAGTCGTGAACGCGTCTCTCATACCACACAGCTCAATGCAGCTGTGTGTTGCAGCGTCGACCCCAAAACCAGCCCGTTGGATCTGAGGAAGCCTCCTGGAGAGAGAGTCTCCAAATCGGGTCGGCTTTCTTCAAACTTCAGCTACCGTCGACACAATGGGTGCCACTGATCTACTTCAGTCTGCAGGAGAGGTTTGCTTCAGTTTCAGTGAGGTGAATAAACTTTCACAAATTCTCACACGGGAGCTGAACGACGAGGCAGCGCACGACTGAACCGTGTTTTCAGTTGTTGTAATGACGGCACCAGCGTCATTTATTTCCCCCTACAGAGCTATCATAGCATCATGACGTGACGGTGAAAAGCCACACTTCTTCTTTAGCGACATGGCAGGAGGCAGAAGTAATCAGCCAAAGTCACCGCTGTCTTCATCGGAGGTGACAGCAAGTCGCGCAGCAACGATCAATATTCCAGGATTCCACAGCAAATTCACTCAATATCTCTCACATCGCCTAAATGTCAGCGATGCTCCTCGACAAGCAAAGAACACAGCAATAACAGCAAGGCAGCCAGACAAGAAGCGGCAGAACAGTAATTTAGAAGACTCACGAAGCTTCTTTCTAAGGAGACGTCTCAGAGGGGTAAACACTTGCTGTCAACACTTTTGTTCTAAAGTCAAATGAAGGAGAAAGAGAGTCTCGCGCATGTCTAGCTCATTAGAGGAGATTCAACTGAAATGAATCAGCTGTCAAAGTTCCTGTAGCTGCCAGACAAACACAAAAGAAGCCAGATGAAGACAGTGCCATTGTTCAACCTCCTGCAGGTTTACAAGCGCAGAAGCCGGGTGGGAATTCAAAGACCCTCCAACGCGTTAGAAAATGAACATGAGCGCGACGGAATGTTTGGAGCGGTGAGACATAAAGGTAAGAAGTGTTTCTTTCCTGTGGTTGCTTGAGCAGAGATGGGAAAGAGAGGCAGAACTAGGTGTTTAAGACACGTTCCAAACATTGTTCAAGATCAGCTTCCATTTTGCCGACCCGTTTCCTCCCAAATCCATGAACACACTGTGATACAGCTGACTGTTTCAAGGTGCTCATTTATCTGGGCAGTGATAAAAAACCTCATTGAACCTTGTGGTCTTCTAGTTTGGTCGAATGCAGTCTCACGTTTTCTTCCTCATACTTTTGCCATGTTTGTTTTTCTATCATAATAATAACTGGTAGAACCAACTCTTGCCTGTTGCTGCCGTCAACAAACGTTCAGTTGCCACTGACTGTTATTTCTCCAAACAACGGGGTGTCAACATCCGCTCACTGTTCAGGACAAGTAGGACTGTCTCACCTGTGAATCACAACAGAGTGCGGTCAGACCAGGCAGGTCCTTCAACACGCGTGTCTAGCGTCCCGCGGGTGACTTGCACATTCTGGCGACCAAGACAAAAGGCGGTCCTGTCAGAGGTGCATGGTTTACCAGCTTGTGCAAAGTCTCCTTTCTAATGCGCTGCTGAAATGGGACTGTAAACAAAGAGAAACCACCAGACGTCTCTTATTCCGTTTCAGTGGAAAGGGTTGAAATTAGCTGGAGGCAAAGCTGTTTGTGTTTCATGCTCCAGCAGCCTGGAAACCATTCCGAGGTGAAGGAGCTGCAGTCTCTTACCAGGTGGCTTCTTGTTCGACTGTGGGGCTCGGACAGTTTTTTTTGTCTGCAGTCAAGTAGTTGCACTTGTCTGTGTTCCGTGTGTTCCATGCTCAAATTGTGCTCGGCAATGATGAGAAGGTCCAATCGATGCTGCAGAATAAAACACTCAAAACGGCAATAAACTGTGCCAGAATCTCATTTGTGTGCTTTATTGAACCTGATGTGGTTCCAGCCGATATTGGTCTTGGGCTTTAAAATTCAATTTGCAAACGATCAACTTGTTCTGAGTTGATAAATGTTTGATTTACAAAAATCAACGTGTGGAGGCACAATGAATGTCATGTGGGCCGGCGAGCAAACCGGACCATGTTTCAGGACGCGGAGCGCCAAGGGCCTCGCAGACAGAAGAGAACTTCAACAAAGATGAAGATCTCCAAAATGGCTGTTCTTCCTTCACTTGACTCCAGAGCAAAAAGATGCTGGGCATCTTTCCAAAGGTCTTGATCATGGTGTGTCTGCAGAGAGATGGGCTGAAAGAAGTTGTGACATCATCACTGGTAAATGAAACTTTTCTTGAACAAAACGGTTCGCAGCATCACAGCTAATCGGTTAAATTCAATAAATGGCCACATGGTACAGCAAACCCCAGCAGGGTGTGCAATGAGTGAGTCTTGCGTCCAGTGGAAACATGGTCATTGAATGGGCCTCGCTTCTTGCCAGGGTGTGGGTGCAACGCCACATTGACTCTGCTCCGGGCACTTGCTTCCCACTGTCCCTCCCTGGACTCTTGCTGTGGGTGTGGGTTTGTTTGACCAGCTGGATCAAAGACCTGGCGCAGACCTGGGGGACTTGGCCTCCTGCCGTGTCTCATGGTTGTCTGCCCAGATTTAGTGA
Source organism: Synchiropus splendidus (assembly GCF_027744825.2). Classification (NCBI taxonomy): domain Eukaryota; kingdom Metazoa; phylum Chordata; class Actinopteri; order Syngnathiformes; family Callionymidae; genus Synchiropus; species Synchiropus splendidus. The sequence continues at coordinate 68,977 of NW_026527071.1, forward strand.
AGGGTGATGACTGGCGAACATTAGATGTGTTCTCCTGCTCCTGGATCTGACAGTTGATTTTAAATAATCACTAAAATTAATAAATCATTTGATTTGTGTCACGATTCTCTTATTTTTATTCTTGTCACTTCCATTTTGGTTTTCTCCCTCTTCCTTGTTTGTTGGAGCTTCGTGTTGCTAACGGCACACGGCTGGAGCTAATCCACAAATCACCTGTAGTGTCATGACTCTGCTTTTATTTTGGTCCCGTGAGTCCTGTTGAGTTTCCTTCCTGTTGCTGTGGACACGGCTGGAGCCAGTCAAGCCCTGCTCACCTGAGTATAAAGACACCTGGACTCCAGCAGTGTGGGCCAGATCCACTCCTCTGTGGTAAACTGGCTCTCCTCGGCTGTTGGCTAGCTGACTGTGATGACTCTGTCTGACACCCTGCTGCCTGACTTAGTGTCTCTTATTCATGTTTATGGACTTCTGCTGCTTTTGGTGACTCTTTGATTTTGGACTGACTTCGATTTGTTTCTCCCGGTTTGGTGAGGCTTTCTGTTGTGGATTTATTGTGAATGATTAAAACATAGTTTTTGACTCGCTCCTGCCTCCTGTGACTCTTTCACCACTGCACGTCTCGCTCCACGTCTCGAACCATGCACAGCACCTTGGTTCCAGCATCTCCTCTCGTATCTAGTTACATTTGCTTCCACGTTCATTCATTCTCTCGCTCGCTTCCTTGTTTTCCAATCCTTGGTTTTTCCCTGAGTTAGTCTTTTTTCATACCTATGTTTTACACTGATCTCAGCGGCTTCCCCTGTTTCTTCTGATTCTGTATTTTGACGACTGCGTTTGTGACTTTTGTTATTTCTGAGCATCTTGTTTGTCGTTTCAGATTCTCGTTCGATTCCATCCAGGGGTCAATGTGGATATGGTCGAGGACTATAAATACCTTGGGGTCCTCATAGACAATAAACTGGAGTGAGCTTGGAACACTGAGGCCCTTTACAACAAAGGACAGAGTCGGGTCTATTTGTTGAGGAGGTTCAGGTCCTTCAACATCTGCGGGACAATGCTGAGGACGTTTTATGAGTCGGTGGTGTCGCTGTGGTTTGCTGGGGCAGCAGATTAGCGGTGGCGGATGCTAACAGACTCCTCTGCGAAGCTGGTGACGTGGTGGGGGTGAAACTGGACTCCTTGGAGACGGTTATGGAGAGTAGGATGCTCCTGAAACTAAGGAGCATCCTGCACAACATCACCCACTCCCTCCATCTGCTCCTGGTCCAGTACAGTAGCGCCAACAGACTGAGACGAGCCAACTCAAAGACTGAGCGCCACAGGAGCTCCTTTCTCCATGTGGCAATAAAAAGGTACAAAGATTCATCTCTGAAAAAATCACAATGAAGGATTCTTCTTGAACTGCATTTTCTTGCACATTGTTCACATGGTTTCTAAGCTCTTTTTTTTTGCACTTTATAGTTTATGGTGTACAGGGCATGTTACGAACATAATTTCCCTTGGGATTAATAATGTTTTCTGATTCTGATGATCTCCCGGTTCAGAGAGACTTTCTTTGATTATTTTATTGTATTTGTATCATTGTCATTATTATATATTGTTCTTGCTTCACAACTTGTCTCCTTGTGAGTCATAACAACGTGAGCACTCTGCAGGACCGTTCTCCCTCATCCAGCTTCAATTCCCGGCCACCGAGCTGCTTTTCCTTTCAGTTCAACTAAAACGGGACCAGGGGTCCGGTTACAGTGAAGACAAAACCAGTCTAACTGCGAAATGACTGGCGAGTGAGTCATTTATCTCACTTATGTAAAGATTGTCACAACGTGTTCAGATAGTTACCACAATCTTTTCTTCGCCATTGAGCACGTGTCTAATGAGGCAGCTCCACTCTCCATTTGTTTTCCATGTCAAGAAACAGCAGCCCCATGTAGCTGCCGAGTCGCTGATGCTGTGAAAGACGCCACAGAAGAGAGTGTTCCGCCCTGCGGGAAAACACTTGAGATGTCTGTTGTTCCTCTCAAAAAATCAGGTGTTGCGTTTTACAGGAGAAAACAACCGACGAAGTAATTAGCTGCAGAGGGTCTCGCAACAATAAACAGGACAAAACAAAGAACTGACGGAGAAGGTTTCACCCCGCCATTGATATGGCGCTCATGAACAGGCCGACAGTATGAGGAATGTTTGTAAGAGGAAAGGCTTCAACTCTTCAGCGATGTGATATTCCAGAAGGTTCTCTGCAGCAGTTTCTGCGTCGCCTCTGTGTGTATTTTTCTGTAAAATCCTTGCCTTGTTCCTGTTTGTGATTCTGCTGGTAGAACATCACAAGCCAACACTTTCTGTCATTTCAATGCCGTTGTTTTCTCTGCAGACTCTTCTGGCAGCATATTTTCTCGGCTTCTCTCAGCAAGCATCTTCTGCTCCGGGGTTCAGACCACGTCCTTCAGCTCTGATTGCCGTCATTTGAACTTGTCGACAAACCTCTTGTCTCACCTCAACAGCTCTGCAGGGCTTCATACATTCGTAGCTGTGCCACAGTTTTGTTCCTGTTAGCACCCAGTGCTTATTCATAACATTAACATTTCGTCTGTAGTTCATTCCACCGAAGATCAATGCTTTTGACTACTGATATTCCTTTTTAAAAAGATGTTTGTCTGAATTGGGGAACAAAATGACAGGGTGTTCAGATACTGAGGTCGATGGACGAGGAACTGACTGTAGCACCGCTCTTCTCATCTGGGCTGCATCAGCTAGCTCTGGGAGGTGGAGCGTCACCTCACTGTGGGGCAAGGAGCTGAGCTAGTGCGGGAGGTGGAGTGTTACCACTTGGATCTGGTGGGGCTCAGGAAGTCAGCTCCTTGATGGGGGCTGGACTCCTTCCTTCTCTGGGGTTGCTCTCGGTGAGAGGAGCCAAGCGGAGCGCCCGCTCGTTCTCTCTGGTGGACAAGAGGCTCTCTGCGGCTCAGGGTTGAAGGACGCCAAACTCTGGCGTAGGTCAGAGTATTCGGCCATCTTGGAGTCCTTTTCCTACTGGGAGAGGAATGACACTCTTCAGCCTCCCTGGTAAGGTCTACGCTGAGGTGCTGGAGAGGAGGGTCCGATTGATTGTTTAACCTCTGATCCCTTTGGAACAATGTGGCTTCCATCCTGGCGAGTTACACTCTCAACAGTTCCAACCCTCCACTCTACATGTGTTTTGTGGATTTGAAGAAGCGTGTGTCCAGGATCCTCGGGACAAGTTGAGAGAAGTGCTGTGGGGATATGGTGTATGAGACTTCCTATTGGGGCCCTTCAATCTCTGTATTCGTGTCCGGATCCTTGAATGCAAGTCCGCTGGGTTTCCAGTGGGGGTTGGTCTCCGCCAGGGCTGTGCTTTCTCTCCAGTCCAATCCTGTTTTTGGTTTACATGGACAGGATTTTGAGGCGCAGCTCTGATAATCAAAGGTCACTTTCGCAGAGGATTTGGTTCTTACGGCTTTCACTGTGCGACCTCCAGCTCTCACTGGATCAGTTCGCATCTGAGTGTGAAGCGGCTGGGATGAGAATCAGCAACCCTACGTCTGAGGCCATGGTTCTCAACTGCAACCCGATGGCTTGCTCTCTGCATTGAGTTCCTGCCTCACATGGATGGGGTCTCCTTCTTGAGTGAGGGGTAAGTCAGTTGGAGATTGGTCTGCGAATCGGCACCCGAGTGAGCACTGCTCTCCAAGAAACAAAATGGAACCGTTCATTTTTGGGTCTTTGTGTTGCTGCAGATCTCCCAGTGTGACAGGCTCACGCAGGCTTTATCGAGCTGTTAAGCACCTTAACGTGGTTGCTCAGTCTGACCAAGTCAAATTCAGACTGAGGTGTTTAGTCCCATCTTACTTCAGGTCAATGTTGCCGGAGCTATGAGCCCTGCTCAACTCACCAACACAAACAGACACAGTGCTTCCTCCCCGAGGCCGCGGCAGCTGAACTATAAAACATATTGTTTTAAATACAAATGAGTGTTTTGTACAGTGTGTTCTGCAGTACATTGCTTATTAGCGTCACATCGCTGAGATGTATGGTGGTCTCTTATGACTCACTCACGTTTGCTGGTGTGGAGCACCTGCCCGTAAAGGTGGAGACACCAGCTGCGGTGCTGCTGAACCCTCCCTCCTAAAGTATTTCTGAGATTGTCTCCCACAGCCAGAACGTTCAAATAGGATCCTGCTCTGTGTGTCAATGCCACTTAAGAAATGACATATAGAATGATAATAATCCAGCGAGCTGTCACAAGCACAATAAAGAAGTATTCAGTTCACAACACTAAGGTTAAATGCAAATACAGAATGAATATAGTGGAATAGCTGAAGGGGTTATTGGCATCGTCAACTGTCGCACAATGATGCTGCTACGTTTCCGTCTGCGCCTGGTCTCATGAGCTTCACCTGCAGCTGGTGTGATGTTCCAGGAACTCCACGGCAGGTGGAGGTCCAGGTGGACTTTGTTCCCACACTGGTCATTTGCCTCTTCTCTCTTTTCGTTCTGAGCCACATCTGTGTGTGGATGACTGCGGTGTGCGTGCTGACCACCACGCATGTTCTGGGTTTCGGTTCCTGCTCTTTGATTCCTTCATTCTTGTGCCTGAGTGTAGATATGGCATGAATTAATAAACAGCTTTATTCTGGCTCTGCATGTTTGTCTCAACTCAACAAACGCGTCCACGCTGCTCTGACCTGCACCACAGAAACCCATCCGTATGAACGAGGTCATCCGATCTCATCTAACAGGGCACAGGTGCAACAAGGCACCTCAGGACTCCAGTGACCAGATGTCAGAAGCATCGGTCACCACCATCATGGTTATGGTTACTTAAAACAGATGAATACGTCTGTTGAACCGGTCGTGGGTTTGACCTTGAGAGGAGCACTGAAAACATCAGCGTCCTGTGGGCAAACAACCTTTTCCACAATCTTGTCCTAAAGTAACTTTCAGCCATTTATCATGGCAGCGTTACAAATATTTAGTTTTTATTTTTAGCCGCAGCGGGAGCTGGCTGCTTCGGTCACAAGACACCAGTTTAACCGCACGCTGCTGAGCACATTGGCTCATTGATCACATATCTCCCAGACCTTGGTGGAGGCCCAACAAAGCTCCACATAAAAACCAGCTACCCAGAGCTACAAATATAGCGACTTGCAGAGGCCTTTCTGTGAGTTACAACCAGTTTATTGTTGCCCTGCTCCAAGAGGCTCACAAATTCAGACAGCAGGCAAGTTCAGCTTGGACCATGTCAGAGCAAAGGACATCGAACAGAACCAGCATGTCAAGATGTAGGTAACGTTCTTCTGATCATGACATTTCACCGAAAGAAAACAGCCAAATCTACCTGTGGTCTGCCATGAGGTTGAATTTCCAGTACCACTCTATATTCTATCTTCATGCTGCCCCTTGGTCAAATCATCCAACATGACCACGTGTCTTCCCACAAATTCTCCCTCAGCTGAACCGCTCTGAAAAACAAATATACTGGTGTGGAGTTCAAGAACGCCAATGCAGTCAGCTCTCATCTGTCACAAGTGGACTTGTGTATGATCAGGGGGTTGGTTTTATACCTCAGAGAAGGTTAGATATTTGAGGAGGACCATCAACCTTTCCCTTACCAAACTCTCCTGGCTTCCCTGATCCGTCCCCATGTCGTTGTAGTCCAACAACACAATAATCATAAAGCTGTACTTACACTGCAGTACTTCTGAGAACGCTGTTCCCCAATACATAAACCAGACTGTTCAAAAACATGAGTCCTACAGCCCAAATCTCAGCATCCAGTTCGACTCTTCACTACTGTTGCCTTCATTTCCTTCAAAATGAGAGCATGTCACCCCAATGTAAGCTTCACTGACTCGCCATGACTGGAACCGTCTTGCTCCACCTGCTCAGTCCAGCACCCGACTCAACACAGTATTGTAGGGTGGTTTCCTGCTGGTGAACCACTTTGTGTTCAAAACACATGCACACACACATATGTTAGCATGCATGCTGCTATCCCTGTGGGGACATTGTCTCCTGGCCATCACCCTTCCCCAGCCTCTCCCCCTGAACCTAACCTTGACCAGGACTCCGAACCAGACTGGAACCATTTATAATGACCCAGTTACATTCAGCCTCAGACTGAGGCTTAACCTTGTGGGGTTCAGACAAAGTCATATGCTCCTCACAAGGATGGTGTTTTTGTCAACAACTGGTCAACACAAAGTAGGACAAACAAGCCACCTTTGTGTGTCTTTGTGAATGTTTATACATAGAGTAAGTGTCTGTGTGTCTGTGAGATATACCTATGTGACTACACACACTCAGACGAACACACACCTTCTTCTTCTCCGAGGACTCGTCTGAGTGACCAAATGGCAGAAGCTCCTCCGAAGAACCGGTGGATTGGAGCGAATTAAAGAGGGGTTTCCCCTGGTTGTTGTGTGAATGAAATCTTGACATCAGCACTTTTGTCTCCGAGTCTGTGTGGCATCTGCTCTGCTGTCTATGCACGAAGCCCAAGCCCAGAACGGAAGCTGCCTTCTTCAGACCGAGGAGCTGCCAGCTTTGTCTTGCCCTCCAGCCAAGAATGCTAATTGGTCTATTTAAGGTCCGTCCGTTCTTGGCAACCAAAGTCTTCATCCATATTTAAAGCTGGATCAATGGAGAGCGTGTTTGAGCGAAAGCATACAGCACATTTATCACAGGCGGTCTGGCCCAGCCTCTAATTTACCAGCAGGCCAAACATGAAGAGGCGATCTCCTGAATCCACCTGCTCTCTTTCACCTCTGTCTTCCAAAGAGATGACGCCGTTGTCAGAACATGATTCAAGATTAAGCTGATCCACTTGGGAGGAGATCCAGTTGTCAAGAAGATCACAGCACATAACTCAGTCCACCTTAAGCGTTGACTGAGGGCCCTGGCCCGGTTGGGCCACCAGCGCCTCCCAGAGGGTCGAGGAAAGATTTTTGGTCCCTTGAAGCTGTGCTCGTGCGCAGACGCTCAGATGACTGTAAAGCAATTCATGAACACATAGATGAACATATCCATGCAGCACTTCCCCATCACATGACTGACCGTGGTGAACTGAGCATGAATGTTCTCAGCGCCACTTCTCTGAGACTCAGTTTCATCTTCCATGAAGGAATTCTCAACATCCTTTACTGACATGTCATCAGCACAGTGTGTCCGTGGAGCTGCTACCTGCTGAGCGTCTGAGCAGATCAAACATCATCCAGCTCGGATGAAGCCTGACGTTTCTGCGCCTGGCTAAGGAGAAGCTTGCGGCTATTGGAGGGAATTTTCGGACTAAATGTTTATCTGGTTAATGACATTACGCAGCGAAATGAAAGTCGAAGTCAAAGATTATTGAAGCTTTTGTCAGAACAATGAGGTATCACATTTATCACGCTAGGACTCTTACAATCTGGTCTACAGTCTGGTCTCAGTTCCTTTTGGATTGTGCTTTTTCATCGGAAGGGAAGGCAAGGAAACCAGCAGGTTTACCCACGTTTATACTTCATTCATGGAATTGGGTGACATTTTCAGACACACCAAGTCTTCGACAAGATTCACGTTGAAGCTGACACGCACCAATTTTCAATGCCCAAGTAAGAAGAAGAGGAGGAGGAGGAGGACGTCAGAAACGTTGGATGTGGCTCTTCCATAATGACACGTTACATTACATGAAGGCTCTCCCAAGTTTTGTGATGCGTGTCGAGTGATTTGAGACAAACGTGTTTGTGTTGATTTTTATTCAAGCGCTACACGGTGTATTTTTAGCCTCATTATGTAACCAAGTCAACGAAGCAAATCAAATTGTGAAACCCAATCTTGTGCTCCCCTTGTGTGGACGTGTTTTGGTGTTTGCCCGGAGACTCTTAAATCCTCCTCATCGTCCTCATCACCCTGAGCAGAAGTCCAAGTGCATCATCTATTAGTCTCACAGATGAATGTGACGGCAGACAGAGCCCACGGACCCCGAGCTCATTGTTCCCTCGTCCAAAAGCCAGAGTGCTGCAGAGGGTGGATTCTTCCACACAGTAGGTCATGAGGGATTGACTCACCAGGCAATAACCTCCGCTCCCATTCTCTGAGCCAAAAAAATCAAGTGTGAGTAAGACCACGCTGGACTCCATATGCAGCGATCACTCTGAGAAAGAAGCTGGAACCAAATATCACCGACCTTGGATTGAAGGCACTCCAAACACCATAAGGCTTATTCCAATCTCAAGTGACTCTGGGAGGCAATTTTTCTCATCCCATTCTCATATTTGTCCATTAACACTTGCCCATATTTACAACATCCATTATGAACAACATACAAATCAGAACTAAACACTAGATCTACTGAAACGCCACTCGGGAAAGAAAACCTTAGTTCTTTCACTCACTTCACGCAGCGCGTGCGCCTCCATTTCGGGGTAGGTCGTGTTTTCATGCTCTTATTTTGTCATTTCCTGTTTTGTGTGCGTTTCCGTTTCCTGTTTCCCGATCAGTTCATCAAACCTTCTGGATATCTGCACCTCGGCACCAGTTCGTGTTGCCGGATGGTTACTTTGCCTTCCTACGGTAAAAGTCTCCCTTTTGTGACTCGGCTCTCTTGTTCTCTTTGATAGTTGTTCTGCCGTTGCCTGCTTGTCTTTTCTCAGCTGCTTCCTTAGTTGTTCTCCTCACTTTGTTTTCTGTTTCCTCGCTTCTCTTTAGGATCTCGTGTGAGTGTTTGTGCCACTCACCGTTTGTTTTCTCCCGTTAGAGCTATTCCTCGTGTGTGTGTGTGTGTGTGTGTGTGTAATTCCACCACCGAGCGCTTCTTGTTATTTGGGCCTCGTGAGTTTATTCCAAGTGCGTTTTGGTTGTCCCCCTGAGTCCAGCTTAAGTTTCAGGTTTTACCCCTCTCCCTTTGTGTTAGTCTCCTTTGCCCCACGTTTGGTGTCGACTCCTTTGGTTCATTGTTCCTGTTTGTCTTTTGTTTATAGTGTTACAACCAGGTTTAACAATAGTTTATTTATTCACCATGTACTGCATCATTCCTTTATCAAATCAATAGTTTGTAATCAAAGATTTCAGTCATTTTGTGGGTCAAACTTTTCTGAGTGAAACTTTGAGAACATGACAACATTAAAAACTTGATTTGATGCAGTTGATGGGATCAAACCCAGATAGCCAAGTGAAACCTCACGGGAAACATTGAAATATGAATGAACAGCAGATGACGGCAATCAGTCAGAAAGGTGCGAGCTAGCGCTCCACAGTGGAGTCTGAAGACCTGCAAGACCTCGGCTGAACAGCTTTCCGCAGCAGCTTCTGCTCAATTCACTTTAGCAACACAATCTTCACACATTCCTGCAGCCTCTGGCACAACTTGCGTTGAAGGGTTGGAAACAATTTTCTGGTGGGAGTTTGTAATTCCCGTGCTCAGCTGCTGCTGCCAGAGTCAAGGCTAAATTAATGATGTGGTGGGAGGTGGTGGTGACCCTATTGATGTTGACTGGCCACTCACACTGCTCCGTCTGTATTCTCGGTTTTGGAGCTTTGCCAATCGCAGCTACACTCACTTGTATCATAACTGCCCTCAAAGCAGCAGTTCCACCCACCTTGAAGTCCTTCGTATGAACATGACTCTTGAATGACTGCGAACAACTTCTGAGCAGCTTTTTCAGTGGAATGAACGAATCCAAGTTGACGGAACGTGCTTTCGCAAGACTTGTTTTTGTGCATTGAATCGTCTTAGTCGTCGATTTGGGACGAGGTCGAAGGAGTTCAGGGTTCACGCCAGGTTTTTTTTCTCGCACACACACACACACACACTCACACACACGCAGAGCTGACAGTCTGTAGCTGAATTTTGGAGTCGGGACGGTAACTGTTTCCCTGCAGTTCCACACACCTGGACCCTTGTTGAGGCTGTGCGACGTGACTGACATAACAGTCGGTGTATCACGGCGACATCATGAGAGGAGGGTTTGATGAGCAGCCGGAGCAGCTTCGCTTCAGCATGAGCTCCGTTAATTACAGCACAGTTCAGCAGCAACAAGCTGCCGCCTGATCCCGAGCACCGTCGGCCACGTGTCAGCGCAGGCACGTGACGGATCATCATCTCTCCACATCTGCTCTCATTAGCCCTCGGAGGCGGCCGCTGGCTCTCATCAGTGGTGCTTTGTCATTCTACCTGTAATGAGTGATGTCATCAAGGTGTCAACATGCCGCTCGCTGCGTCGGCTCCACGACTCACATCTTTCAAGCTCATTATCTTCAGAATGGCTGCGAGTGTTGTCACAGGAAACTGTGTTGGAATGCTGCTCCCAAGCTTCTGCTGCTTGTCACCGAGAGAAATCCAGACACAACTCCATAACCAACGCGGAGAACATGAGAAGATTTGTTGCAGTCACAGACTCGACCTGTAGCTGACCACGCCACTTCACCCAGGCCTCACTGCTTCAACCTCGGAGCAACGAGGCCGGCCGGTGGCTCTTTGCCCAGGCTCATCGCATGAGCCGTGAAAATTCAGTCTGAAAAGTAAGAGGTGTTCCAGCGAATTTTCAAGATATTGGTCCAAGACTTTGAATCGCATTAAACTTGGAAACGTAACCAATGCGCCTCGCTGCACGCGCACCAAGCCCTGTTCAATGGCAATGAGAGTTGCGGCCCTCAGACTTGGACTGTCATCAGATCCACGAGTTAACATGACTCAGTTCCACGTCTGACTCTGTCCTTCCCTCAACTAAAGCTCTGGCATGTGCTTCACCTGTGACTGACTGTTGATGGTGGTGAAGTCTGTGAAGATGAGACGCTTCAGTCTGCAGCGTGGCTCACACACACACAGACAGAGCGGGGCCACGTTATTGGTGGCAGGAGCCACGTCCCAACATAGAGGAGTCAAGTCAATGGCGCCCACATTTCTATCTGCGCCGCTTGACATTTCCAGGAGGATCAGGATCAAATGGAGGGGTTTGGAAAAGACATGCTATACTGAGTCAGGTGAGCAGCTGCTCAGGTGAAGCCTCACAGCCTGACGGGGCTCTGCTCAGCAGCACAGTGGGGCTCCGAGCCTCGGACGGGTGGGCCACCTCTGAACTAAACAATTGTTTCTACTGACAGTGAGACATCGAGGTGAGTTACAATTTGTATGTACGTACAACATGCATAGCGCTGAGCAGAAAGGCGGAGGTGGGGGCTGTGGAGGTCAGTAAGAGCAGCGCCTCCTTTCCCTCTCCTTGTAATCGTGTGTCACTTGGTATATAAAGTCCTGCAGGCAGCCATGTCTTTGAGCTGCAATAGAGCAAATGACACACACTGTCATGACTCCGCTTTTATTTTGGTCACATGAGTCCTGTTGAGTTTCCTTCCTGTTGCTGTGGACACGGCTGGAGCCAGTCAAGCCCTGCTCACCTGAGTATAAAGACACCTGGACTCCAGGTCCAGATCCACTCCTCGGTGGTAAACTGGCTCTGCTCGGCTGTTCGCTAGCTGACTGTGATGACTCTGTCTGACACCCTGCTGCCTGACTTAGTGTTTTGTTCCTTCCTCTGTTTCCACCTGTTTCCTGGTTTGTTTTGTGATTTTGTTGTTGCTGTTTATTGTTGCTGTTTTGTCTCTCTGTTTCCAGATTTAAGTTGGTTTGCTTCTCCCGGTTCTGTGGCACTTTCTGTTCTGGTTTTATTGTTGTTATAGATGAAACTATTGTATTTAGAGAGGCCGCAGAAACAAAGGAGCCGTCTCTCTGCACGTCCCATAGGATCTACGGAACGCGCTTGGCTTTTCGACCCGCAGGGAAGGTTGAACTAGTGTGAATTCTCCAGGAATAACTTAACTTCAGTGGACTTTGTGTTGCAGTTTCAACCTTTGGCAAGACAGTTAGTCCATCATCCATTTCATTTGCACTTGAGCTATCATCTGAGGCAGGAATCATGGGTTTCTCTGAGGTAAGCACACAGTCCATAAATGCACCATGAATGCAATGGTGCTGGTAGTATCTCAGCTGTGGCCAATAACAGTCAGCGTGGTGCATTGCTACTATGAACACATTTCTTGCTTGTGGAAATTCCAGCTGGATTTGGTGGGAAATGAAACACCAATGCTCGCGTAAGTCACGCCACGGACTACACACCAAAATCCAGTGGAGTCGTTGAAAGCGACTCGGCAGTGCAGCCCTGGAAGAAACCGTTTTGGATTGAAATTGATTTCCATCTTGTATTTGAGCATCAGCTTTTTGCAGCCCGGCTGTGGAAGTTGCAGATTAAAGATGATCCCCGGGATTCCTGTCGTCCATCATCCCGTCATCACTGATCACAGAGACGGTGCCGGGTCACTTGCCGTGGCAGCCGATCTGTCAGTCGCAGCGCTCCAACGCAGATGCCTGGCGGATCAGTATGCAGCGCGGCTCCCTGCAGCAGAGCTGCCTGAAGAGGGATGGCTGCAGGAGTTCTGCCATCCACCGTCCTCGCCGCCGCCGCGCCGCCGCCTGTTTACTAATCAAGATTTATGCCATTTGTTTGTAGATATCAATAAATCTGCGGCGAGTGAGCCAGGACGACAGCGAATTCCAAACAGCAGAATCTTTAATTGGCTCCCGGTGGGCAGAGGCAGATGAGCACCAGGTTTCCAGCACTTGAGAGACTTCCACATCTGATTTGAATCGTCGAATCAAGTCCCAAAGACTGGTTTTCAGGAGCTGCTGCGTTGGGCATTTCTGCTTCTCAACTGTAACAAAAGGACAGTGGCTGAATGAAACGTCCCTAAAGAAACATGTTTTAATATTTAATCGGTCTTGTGATGAAAGGTGAAGTGCCACATACCCACGAGTGAAAGTGCTGCTTCATGAGATGGATGGAAGATAATGATGTGAAATAAAGGATGAGTGCTGCCTCGAGGTCACAAACAGTGCATGTGAGCGTCGGACAGAGAGGTGCCCCCGGCTGGAAAGCCCCCTCCATCTCTCCTCCTCTCACATCTACCGTGGCTTGTGGAATGCCAGGTTCCATGGGCAGGAACGGGAGCAGTGATGAGACCAAATCTGTCATGATTCCGCTTTTATTTTGGTCCCGTGAGTCCTGTTGTGTTTCCTTCCTGTTGCTGTGGACACGGCTGGAGCCAGTCAAGCCCTGCTCACCTGAGTACACCAGCACCTGGACTCCAGGTCCAGATCCACTCCACTAGTTCCTGTGCTCGACTCCTCTTGTTCCCTGTGATTTAAGTTGGTTGGACTCTCCCGGTTCTGTGACTCTTTCTGTTGGACTCCTCTTGTTCCCTGTGATTTAAGTTGGTTGGACTCTCCCGGTTCTGTGACTCTTTCTGTTGGACTCCTCTTGTTCCCTGTGGTTTAAGTTGGTTGGACTCTCCAGGTGACTCTTTCTGTTGTGATTTCCTTGTTGTTAATGATTAAAACATTGTTTTTGACTCGCTCCTGCCTCCTGTGACTCTTTCACCGCTGCGCTTGGGTCCCGCTCCACGTCTTGACCTGTGACAAAATCATTGAACGTGCTCCTATTCCTGTGATGAGCAATTCTTGGAAAAACACCTTTTGACCGATCCAAACAAGTTTAAGACGTCAAAACAAGCAAGTCACTCTGACTGGGTTTCAGTCTGGTTCAGAGTCCTGTTTAGGGGGAGGGGCTGGGGGAACCTCCAAAAGTCCGAACAAGGACAGAAATACAAAGTGTCCACTGAGCTGAATGGCAACTAACCCTGTGCTGATGGCAGAAACATGAACGGTGCGTCCACCCACACTGTCATTCCTGATAACTCTCACTCGTCGTAACACACTGCGGCCCATGATTTCCAAGAGACCGAAAGGGAAAAGCACCCGAGTTAATTGTGAAATCAATAATGAGCAGATAGCATCAGGTGGATCCAGTCCCTGAGGAACGATGCGCTCGCCTTTGCTGGAATGATCTATAAGCTCTGCTGGATGTTGGAGTGGGATGCTGGCATGTTCTCTGTGCCTCCTGACAGCAAAGTTTCCACTCGGCTGCTCCATGATGACGCCACGCAGCGGAGCAGGAAATCATCAGGCTCACACACAAAGTGAGGTTTTTTCACATTTGTTTTGCTTCAGCGTCCCTCTGCTGCAGACGACAGAGTCACCCTGTAAACATGCAGTCACGCGTCGCTTCTTTACAACCTCCACTCCTGAATCTATCAACTGCTGGTGCAGCCTTCCTCATGTGGGAGCTCTTGCTTGGTGGCCGAGCCATCCAAGTGCTGACGTCCAGGAGGGGCACGCCTTGTGTCCTGGAAACATTCCGGTCACAGATGGACGGAGGAACGGTTCCCGCTGCAGAACGTATGACTCTGCTGCTGCTGTCTCTGTCGGCTGCTGATGCAGCAGGTGACAGTGTGTGTCTGAAACAGGGCTTTCGCTCAACAGACTGACCCTGCTCATATTCATTATTCAGTGAACACAAACATGGACTTCAGTCCTCAGGGAGGGCTAGTTTTTCTGTGGTCGCAGTTAATGTCAGCAGCAGGTCTGTGATACCTGGCCCAAGGCATCTCAACACAAGACGCAGAAAAGGTTGACCCGAGTGACTCAACAATACACCCAACAATCAGGACTCCACAGGGGTTAGTCTGGGCCATCGCTCGTCCTGCTGTTATCCCACTGGTCTGAGTTGTCTGGTGACCAGTGGGGTCGGCTGAAAGATCCTTTTCCACAGGAAAGAGTTGTAAACGTTCAGATGGTTTCAGTCTCCCTTCTTTGTGCAGAATTTGGTGACGTTTACACGGCGCAACTGTGGCAACTCGGCTCCAGTGGTGGCAAATTCAGACCTACTGAAACTGTGTTTTCTCAGAGCTGGCTCCCATGGACGGGCAGCAAGTGGTGATGTTGATCTTGTGGTGCACTCACAGAAGTAGAACTGAGTGCACATGTGCCAGGTCGCCGGTGTCTCCTCGTGGTGTTGGCTTTATTTACAGCACATCATCGTTCTCTTCTGATGCTGCAGCACAGCTGGCTTTGGAGCGAGACTGGATTCCAGTCTTCCAAACCCAAGGGTCGGAACCTGGAACCAGCACGGAGATGGAGTGGCCAGCTGTGGATGTAGATGATGGAGGCTCACAACAGCAGGCACCGGTGTTGCTTGGATGAATCTGACTCCTTCTGATTTCTCTCGAGCTGCCATGCGTGAACTCAGCAGTGCAGGCGCCAGTGCATGGCGAGCGTTCACACCACGCCGGAGTCGGCACCAGCGACAAGCTAAAGCAGCACCGCATCTGCCACAAAAATCCATGGGATTCATTCGGAGTCTGCGTCGTGTCAACCGGCCCTCGGTCTATGTGAACGCTGACACCCAGTCGAACCCTTCTCCTCTGAAGAAGCTGCATCCTAAAAGAAGTCACGTGTCCTCTCTCACTCCCCGGCCCGGGCCTTAGCCACGTCATGTGTCCTCTTGCATTCTCCTTTCCTGTCACGGCGCGTCACGCGCTGCCAAGCTGAGCCCCCAGACCCTCCCAGACCTCCAGATGAACCTGAAAACACATCAAAGTGCCGACAGCAATTCATTTGCTGAACTCCACATCTGGGGCCCAGTGGACAAGAAGCATGTCTCAAAAGACAACATCTGACTTGCTTCGATCTCCTCTGATCCTGTTATGAGACTTTCAAAATTCAGTGTGACTACATTTGTTCTCGCCTTTGACTGATCATGGTTTTGTTCCTGAGCAGCCAACCTCAGCGAGACCCAGTTACAAATGATAATGAGCATGACTTGTTGCATCCATTGGCCAAAGCATCTTGACTGAGCCCAGTGTAGCCTTCCAGTGTCCCAGTATTCATGAGGTGCTCCTCACACCATATGTGTCACAGGCCCTCCGCACCCCTTCACCTCCAGCCTGCAGGAAGGAACGGTGCCTGGGCCTTCAGCAACTCCGACAGTCCGCCTCAGCGTTGCTGAGTGGACAACTGGCAACACGGTCAGCATTGACTTCACTGTGGAAACTCTCATGCGTGCACGAAAACCCCGGCATGGGGTTGTTGGAGCGGCAGACAGCGCAAGACTCACGATGGTCATGCGACCGTTCCCATCTCCCGACACAAACACTCACATGTGAAGGCAGCAAGCAGAGGAAAGGGCAAGAGCAAAGCTCCAGCAGCATCTCTGATCTGACAAAAAGGGTCAGGATTCATATTTAGCGAGAGCTAAAAGGGCTGCTGGGAGAACATCCAGAGTTCATCTGAAAAAAAAAAACGCTTCCTCAAATACCAAGCACTGCGTCGCTCTGGTTTTCATTTTGTCGTTTTCCCGGTGGAGTCACGAACAAAGTTTCCAACAGAAAACTTCAACAAGCAACGCTGAAGGAGGTCTTCAGCGAGCGCAGGAGGAGGCAGAAGACCACTTCCCAACGCACGCAGACGGCGTGTTTGACCCTGGGCCGATCTGTCGGGAAGCCCAGACTGAAGCAGAGATGACAGTGAGTGGCGTTTCAGTGATTCAGCTTTGAAAATCACACCCGTGCTTCTTTCAACACTCATTTGTCGTCACGTTGCCACTTTGGCTCAGCCTTCAGTTCTCCTGACGCAATCCGACATCTCAACTCTCAGGTCATGACAATCTCTGTGCTATTGACAAAGGTAATACACAACCAGATACACTGAGACAAGAAGTCGAGCGGGACTGAATCTGTATTTGCTCTCGTGTCACGAGGGCATCATGAAAGCCTTTACCGTCGACTGTCCGGCATGAATTTGTAGCTGTGCACAGCAAATACGTTTTTGTTTGTTTGTTTTTGGTTTGCTCTTCAGCCTGCCTATCCACCAAAATGTTCCAAATGAAGCAAAAAGCAATGGTGACAGAAAAAGAAAAGAAAAAAAAACACTGACTGAGGTGGACTTCGGAACAGAACGGGAAAATGAACGGGACCAGACTGACACGGGTCAAAGCAAGATAACTGATGTGTCAGAGTTTTGGCACTCGCTGACTCATCATTCACGAAGCTTTATAGCAGAGAACTGGACAGTAACCTGTTCCGGGTCCAGGTCGGGCCGGCGCCGAAGGACGGTTT
Source organism: Synchiropus splendidus (assembly GCF_027744825.2). Classification (NCBI taxonomy): domain Eukaryota; kingdom Metazoa; phylum Chordata; class Actinopteri; order Syngnathiformes; family Callionymidae; genus Synchiropus; species Synchiropus splendidus. Next base: position 85,972 of record NW_026527071.1, read on the forward strand.
GAGCCTAATGGCAGCTGATGAGAGCGGCTGTGATTCCTCTTGCCGAGCGATGGCAGCGTGGATCCAGCTGATAAACCATGTGGCAGGTCGGCTCTTTCCCCACCTGGATTGGGTTAGGGTTAGGGTTGTGGCCTCCGATGAAAAGGTCGGTCCACAGGTGTCAGCAGCTCCCGCTGTCGTGCTGCAGTCGTGCCAAGACAATGTGAGAATGTGCGCTCGCTGCTGCTCACACGCCGACGTAGTCCATGCAGATCGCCTCTTAATTGGGAGAAACAGAAATGTCAGCCGTAAAAATGAATCCTTCTGAGTCTTCTGAAGGCACTTTCCGTTCCTCTGCATGGAGGTCTTTCATCTGCTTCTGGAGCTCTGAGTGCAGCGAAGCCTCACTCCAGGCTCCACCCATCCCAGCCTTGTCTGCCCAGGTTTACTACCAGCAGGTGCCGGGTCCCAGTGCGGCTTCATGGTGGACCTTAGGAGGAGAGCTTTTTCTTTCAAATCATCTCCGACATTTTATTACAGCACGCGCCACAATAGGAGATGGACTGACTCCGTGGAACCGGGTTAGTTCTTCTGCTCCATGAACGACGCACACTTCTGACTTGACCTTGAACACAGAATGTCCACAGGTTATAGAGCGAGATGCCAGACCACACTTGAGCATCTGCAGAGAAATCCCTGTCCGAGCAGAGCAGGATCTGAGAGCCATGACCTGTGCAGTCTGCAGAGTCGTGCTCCTCATTTTCCCTGAACCTCTCTCCAGCAGAGGGTCGCAGCTGCATTGATTGTAAAGTCAGACCATCCGTCTCAGGGTGACGGGACTGGGCCACGGCCCTGCCGCCCCGCACCACCGCGACTGACCCTCTGCCTCCTAAACAGTGTTCCACACTCGCACTGCATGTAATTCAAGTGATGCATCAAAGCTGCTGAAAGACGAGTGAAGAGGATGGAAACCAGATGAGAACAAAGACACACACCCTCAAATGCTTTCACTGGAATGAATCAGAAGAAGAGACTGTCGCTTCACAGCTGCTCTGACACAAAGACAAATCAGCAGCACTTTAGGGAGAAGGATCGACTCCTACTGCTGCAGAGGAAGTTTCAGTCTCCTGATATTTCTTTTGTGACACGTCGGTCTGCCCATTGCTCCATGTTAGGGCTGCTGTGACTTGAGAGGAGCAGTGATGAAGCGGGACGTCTCTGCCACTCCAGAGGGAGGGAGGCCCGTGGGTCTGAACCCTCAGGGGTTGGTTTCATTACAGATGCCGTCTGAGTTCGCATGTCCACTTTTCCTACATCACTCTCGAGGGCGTGAAGGTGTTGGGACTTTCTAGAGTCTGTTGACTCTGCTCCTCGCTGCACTGCAGTGAGAAGGTCTCCAACATCAGCAGGGACCACTCCGTCAGGACATGCTGCCTTCACGCCAGTGTTGGCACGCAGCGCAGTCTGCTTCACGCTAGGTGGCGCTGAGACGGAGGACGAGACAACAAAAGACCTTGAAACCAAGGACCTGGTTTTCTTTCATTTCAGAA